>NW_027531917.1:5533870-5604659 GCF_008692635.1 Crocuta crocuta | reverse complement strand
ATATAATATTCTTATTATATTATTATATTATATTATATTATTTATTATATTGCAACAACATGGATGGACCTTGAGGGCATTGTGCTAGGTGAAGTAAGTCAGAGAAAGACAAATACTACATGATCTAACTTATATGTGGAATATAAAAAACAACAAAACAAAAACATGAGCTCGTAGATACAGAAAACAGATTGATGGTTGCCAGAGGCAGAGGGTGAAGAGTAGAAAAAATAGGTAAAGGGAGTCAAAACTTCCACTTTTAAATAAATGTCATGAAGATATAATGTACAACATGGTGACCATAGTTAATAATACTGTGTTGCATATTGGAAAGTTGCTGAGAGTAAATCTTAAAAGTTCTCATCGCAAGAGAGGAAAATCTGTGATGATGATGTTAACTAGATATTGTGGTGATCATTTCATAATATATACAGTTATATGATCACTATAGTGTACTACTGAAACTAATATAATGTATGTCAGTTATACCTCAATAAAAAAGTACAAAATATAAATAAAGAACTAAATATTAAATAAGTAAGGAAGAAGTAAAATTTTCACTATTTGTGCATGACATGACACTATATATACAGAAAACCCAAAAGACTCCACCAAGAAACTATTAGAATTGATAAATCAATGCAGTAAATTCACAGGATACAAATCAGTGTGCAAAAATCTGTTGCATTTATATACTAATACTGAGGCAGTAAAAAGAGAACTCAAAGAATCAATCATATTTACAATTGCACCAAAAATTGTAGGATCCTAGGAATAAACCTAATCAAAGAGGAGAAAGACCTGTACTCTGAAAACTGTAAAACACAGATGAAAGAAATTAAAGACAGCAAAAAAGAAATAGAAAGACATTTCATGGTTATGGATTACAAGAACAAATGTTGTTAAAATGTCCATACTACCCAAAGCAATCTACACATTTAATGCAATCCCTATCAAAATACCAAAAACATTTTTCACAGATCTAGAAAAAACAATCCTATAATTTATATGGAACCACAAAAAAAAAAAAAAAAGTCAAATAACCAAAGCAACCTTGAAAAAGAAAAGCAAAGCTGGAGGCATCATAATTCTGGACTTCAAAACTATAATGACCAAAACAGTTTGGCACTGGGATGAAAATAGATACATAGATTAATGGAACAGAATAGAAAAGCCATAAATGAACCCACAACTGGATGATCAATTAATATTCAACAAAGCAGGAAAGAATATCTAATAGGAAAAAGACAATCTCTTCAACAAATGGTGTTGGGAAAACTGAACAACATTCAAAAGAACGAAACTGGACCACTTTCTTACACCATACACAAAAATAAACTCAAAATGGATTAAAGACCTAAATGTGAGAACTGAAACCACAAAAGTCCCAGAAGAGAACATAGGCAGTAACCTCTTTGATGTTGGCCATAGCAACTTTTTTCTAGATCTGTCTCTTGAGGCAAGGGAAACGAAAGCAAAAATAAACCATTGGAACTGTGTCAAAATAAGAAGCTTCTGCACAGTGAAGGAAACAAAACTAAAAGGAAACCTAAGGAATGCAAAAAGGTATTTACAAATGATATAGCTGATAAAGGATTAGTATCCAAAATATATAAGGAACTTATAAAACTATACCCTAAAACAAATAATCTAATTAAAAATGGGCAGGAGCATGAATAGCCCTTTCTCCAATGAAGACATACTTATGGTCAACAGACACATGAAAAGAAGCCCATTATCACTTACCATCAGGGAAATGCATGTAAAACCACAGTGTGATACTACCTCACACCTGTCAGAATGGCTAAAATCAGTAAGAAGCAATAGGTGTTGGTGTGATGTGGAGAAAAAGGAAACTTCTTGCACTGTTGGTGGGATTGCAAACTGTTGCAACCTCTGTGGAAAACAGTATGAAACTTACTCAGAAAGTTAAAAATAGGACTACTTGATGATCCAGCAATGGCACTACTGGGTATTTACTCATAGTATACAAAAACACTAATTCAAAGGAATGTATCCACCCCTGTGTTTATAGCAGCAGTATTGTTTACAATAGCCAAACAATGGAAACAGTTTAAGTATCCATCAGTTGATGAATGGATAAAGAAGATATATATATATAATGGAATATTATTCAGCCATACAAAAGAATGAAATTGTGTCATTTGCCATAGTATGAATGGAGCTAGAGAGAATAATGCTAAGGAAAATAAGTCAGAAAGATGACCATTATATGATTTTATTCATATGTGGATATTAAGAAATGAAAAACAGATGAGCAAAGAGAAAACAAAAGAGAGAGGGAGACAAACCAAGAAACAGACTCAACTATAGAAAATGAACTGATGATTACCAGAAGGAGGATAGTAGTGGGATGGGTTAAATAGATGATGGAAATTAAGGAGTGCACTTTTCGTGGTGAGCACCAGGTGATGTATGAATTGTTGAATCAGTGTATTGTACACCTGAAACTAATATAACACTATGTTAACTGGAATTCAAATAAAAGCTTCAAAAAATAACAAAAATAGGCATATATGCAGGATGGCAGTGAGCTACTAAATATTAAATTACATCTACCTTGTGCTAAAAAAATATATTTTATGACCAGCTTTACAAGTATGAGTGACTGTTTCCATGTTGATTTCGAGAAACACCGAGAAGGCCTTGTCTCATTGTACGTGAACTTCAGACAGTAGAGAATCACATCTTTAAGAATACAAATGCTTTAAGCAAGGGTAACAATATAAAATAACTCAATCTGTGTCTATGCATGTATCAATTACTCTTTTCATATCATATCCTAGTGTTGGGTAAAAAAAAAATGAAGCTAATAGTAACTGGAGTCTCCCAGAACCAGACTTCAGCTGTCATAATGTGTGCTAGCCTTTTTTATAATAATAGTTTTACTGTTGCAAATTGAAGAAGGCATTTTCGATCATCCCACTTGGGTAACTTTGGAAAATTTCTTTCAAGAAATTTTAAAGGCACTTTCCAAAGTTATATTGTAGGTAACACAGTACAATTTTGTTGACTAAGAGGACCACAGTCAAGGATTTTTTTCGTTAACTGTAGGTTACATATCATTGTTTTCATACTAAGATGTTAAAGTGATACATGCTGTTCACAAAACCTTTAATTTATTCAACATACATACATTGCTGCATGAGCCCTTATGAACTTTACTCTCTGATGGGGAGACAGGTAATAAAAAAATAATTTAACAAATATATAATTAGTATGTGATAAATCCCACAGAGAAGAGCAAGATGCTCTGAGAGCATGTATTCTCCAAGTCTGGGGAATGAGGTTTTCCCGAGGAGCTGACATTTAAATTAAGTTTTGTTCTGTGAGATGAGTAGGCAAAATGAGATTGAGATGGACAAGGAAAAGTATTCAGAGCAGAAGAAACTAAGCAAAGAGAGGGTAAGCAAATGAGGGATTAGGTACTGATAAATAATGTACCCAAGTTATCTAAAAAGTTGATATATTGTCGAGGTACAGCAGGATTTGGAGAAGGAACTAAAGGTTTGACTTAAAATTTGGAGAAATGAGTAGTGAGTGTCTATAAAATAACCAAGACGAGTTAGGGAATCAACTATTTAGCAGAAGATGCTGCTATATTATCAGACCGGCAAACAGGGAAAAAGAAAATCAGCAGAATAAAAATATGGTTTATGAGATGACACTAATAGGAGTAAGGAAGTAAAATATTAGAGACCAAAAAGTATAGACAACTGTAATAATTATGTTTTTACTACTTTTAGTGTGTGCATCTTAAAACATGGAGATAAAGAGTACATATTCATTGAATTGTCATTTCTTTAATGCAGTTGACTAATATGTATATATATCTTTTCTTATTTAAAAAAATATTAAGGAGATCATATTAAATAATCCTGACTTAATTGTTTGGTCTCTGTTTACAGTTAAACAAATATAAGAAAAAATTCCACATCACTTACAACCACTTAGCTGTAATTAGGAAAAACATTCCTTGATTATTCTGATTCCTGTTGGATAAATAAGATTATAGATTTAAAACTATGACTCTCATAATTAGAAATCTTGGCAATAAACTTTAATTAACTGACTTCTACAATCCCTCAGAGCTATTTTTGCAATCTTCTATTTTCATAGTTTATTTAAATGGCCTTTAAAGGTGTTTCATTTAGAAAGCAACACTTAGAAAACATTTTATTTTAATCTTTAGTGTATGATAAGAAAACTAAGGTGTATAGTGCAGTAAAAGGAATTATTCAGGTCAGAGACAGTAAAAGAGAATGTTAATCATGGATAGTCAACCTGAAACAAATTGTTTGCAGGTATCCTGACATCTGCAAAAACCTTTAGGGACCATGTTCAAAGTGAAAGAAGTGCTAAATTACAAACCAATTCTACTGATATTTGCTAACAGGTCTTTAAAGCAATTCTTGTCAGTACCAGGTTGTCTAATTCCTTGGTTTCTTAAAATGTACCTTTAACACCCCATCTCTGCCATTAGGTGACTATTCTGCGTAGTTCTTGCGTTAGGCTCATATTTTGATTGGAGATTTTATATTTTTGCTCAGGCAACAATAATTGAACTAACATTGAAAATAGATTTAAATAAACCAGATTCTCATATATTTATAAACTTGAGATGTCTATTTGATTTACAGTCTGCTCCATTTTTGAAATACAGTCTATCTCAAATGCTGACCTTTTATACATTGCTGGAGTAGGTAATTAGAAACACTATAAACATTCATTCATCTTCATATCTGTATTTTAAATTATTTAAAAAATTTTTATGCTTTATTTATTTCTGAGAGAAAGAGAGAGAGAGAGAGGGAGAGAGACAGCGTGAGCAGGGGAAGGTCAGAGAGAGAGGGAGATACAGAATCTGAAACAGACTCCAGGCTCTGAGCTAGCTGTCAGCACAGAGCCCGACGCAAGGCTCAAACCCACTAACCATGAGATCATGACCTGAGCCTAAGTCGGACGCTGAACTGACTGGGCCACCCAGGCACCCCTTAAATTATTTTATCTCTGGATATCTCTCACAGTCCTGTCAGAATTCTTGACAGCAAATACTTATTTTTCTAGAATCTGCACGTCTACTCAAAGTAAAAAAAAAAAAAAAATCAATATGTTTTAAGTGCTTACTAAATATACACTGAACACAAGCCAATGACATAAGTTTCTTCAAAAAGGCAATAATGATAATTTAAGAGAGATGCTGTATTATTTGTATTTTTCATATTTCTTAAACACAAGAAAATTACATATTAAAAAACTACCAACACCTTATATTGAAGGGTAAAACTTTCCTATCCAAGAAGTGTTTCTTCTCTGAAAAGTATGCTGAATATTTCACTTATGAAAGATAATTGAAATGTTGGTCCAGTTAATCATAACTAAATAACTTTATGGTCCAGTCAAATATTAAATTATAATAGATAATTTATTAATGGATAATAATATACTTTACTTACTTCTAAGAACTATCAAATTACTTCCAAGCCTAGTGTCTTTTTGTAGCATGCATCTTTTGAGTAAATGAATGATCTAGAAAAGGCCCTTAGACTTTAGAAGTTAATTTGCTGAGGTTAGTTGGTGTCTCTGTTCTCAGTCAACAAATGAAAAAATTGAATTGATCTCAGTCAACTATGTTCAACAGCATACATGTTTCTATCTCACTGAACCATAAATATGTATTTTTCATATTTTGCTTTTTGAGCCAACATGTGAGCCTCTTGAGAGCAAAGATTATGTATTTTTGACTAAGAATATTCTCAAACTACATTGTCTGTAACTTCACAAATCTCTGATGACTTGCATTAACAGAAATAGGAGATAATTTGAGTTGTCTTGCATTCATTAACTTATTCATTAATTCACTCAAAAATGTTTAGTCAATATTTACTGTGTGCCAGGAACTTTTTTATGAACTAGTGGTATAGCGAATAAAGGAGAAAACAAACAACAACAACAACAAAAACAATTAAGTGTCCCTGCCTTCACAGATACTGTATTTTAGTGGCAAATAGTGATAAGCCCATGAAGAACTAAGCAGAGTAGGAGCTTTGGAAGAAAGAGAAGGGGGATTTTTACATGGGGAAAGCAAAAATACCTTTCTTCATAACATAACACTTGAGCAGATCATTAGTTAAAGAGAAAACCTGTGAGTATATAAAAGACTTGTAGGCAGTGGGAATAAAAAAAGGAAATGCCTTAAATTTAAGCATAAATTTGTCTAGAAGGTAATTGCATATATTTTCTTTAGCACATACTAAATTTCATGCTCACTAAATCTTCTGGTGCTATGCTTACAGAATTTTCAACAAAAGGTTTCAATCAACACTAAACCATCCTTTAATAGCAATCATGTTTTTTTTTTCTTGGTGATCATACATTGCTAGAAAAATGTGTTTAATCCTAAACTTGATTTTAAGCAGTTGGCTCTTAGAGTTATTAGCTGTTTTTCTGAGGAATTCTCATTTGCACATTTTGCAGGAAAGATGACTAAGTAGAAATAATAAGCTCCTATTGCTATTATAATGCCTTTACTACTACATTAACAATGTTAACAGCATTTGTTCATACAAATTGAAAAGTATTGGTAGATATTGTTAGTAAAGTATTTTAAATCCTGCAATAACAGACATGGTTAGTAGTGAGGATGAATGCATATGATCATATTGTGCATAATCTATATCTGCCATAGGTTTAAGGCTCTACTTTATGATTAGGTATATGCTAGCCAAGTATTTGCTTATTTCCAATGCAGTTCTTTGATAGGAGAAAGAAGCCAATTTAATTTTATCAACAAAACTCTGACTACAAAACAAATCGACTGATTTGGATAACTGATTTGTTGGAGATTACTATTAAACACTAGGTTTTTAGGGGCACCTGGGTGGCTCAGTTGGCTAAGTGTCTGACTGCGGCTCAGGTCATGAACACATGGTTCATGGGTTCGAGCCCTGCATCAGGCTCTGTGCTGACGGCCAGCTCAGAGCCCAGAGCCTGCTTCAGATTCTGTATCTCCCTCTTTCTCTGATCCCCTCCTGCCCACACTGTCTCTCTCTCTGTCTCTGTCTCTCTCTCTGTCTCTCCCTCTCTCTCAGAAATAAATAAAAAACATTCAAAAAAAATAAATAAACACTAGGTTTTTAAAAACATATCTTCCAAAATCTGTCTTTGTTTTAAATATTATAAATGACTGGGGGTACCTGGATGGCTCAGTCTGTTGAGCATCTGACTTCAGCTCAGGTCATGATGTCACAGTTCATGAGTTTGAGCCCCACATCAGCTCACTGCTATCAGCCTGTCAGTACAGATCACACTTCCAGTCCTCTGTCCCTCTCTCTCTTTGTCCCTCCCCCACTTGTGCTCTCTCCTACATAAATAAAAAAAATTAAATAAATAGATAAGTAATAAAAGATTGCAAAAGCATTAATGTGTAAGAATTAAACTAAAATATTTCCAAGGTTGATAGATTTTTCTGATTATTGAAAATATGAAATGTCTTCATATTTAAATAATTTGTAAAGATTGAAAACAAATTGCTGACCTTTTAATCAGACTGAAATTACATATAAAATCTTCAGATCAAATAGCTATTTTTCTTCCATGTATTCCTCAACACTTTTGCATTTGGTTTGGATTCTAAAAGAGTCAGTTACAGCTACATAATTTGTGGTGCCCACTGAAAAATGAAACTACAGGACCCTTTGTTCAAAAAGCAGGAAAAAAGGGTCATTAAAAGTACTAAAATATAAAGCCTTTTCCTTCTGCAATTTATATCTACCTTGTCATGGTGCTTTTTAATTGTCATTTCATATTCTTTGAGGTAATCAAAAATACAATTTTAAATTGTTAACGTAAACTTTACAGTTCATTTTTATATAGCTCAGTGCCACCCTTGAATGCAAATATAAAAATGTTTAAGTCATCTGTGGAATCATCGAAGTCACAGAATCCTTTTCCTGTAGTCCCTCCTCCCCGATTACAGTCTCTAAAGTTTCTCAAGCAGACCAGAAATATAGGCCATATTTAGAAGGTGTTGGAAGGTCTTGCCAGGCACTGAGTCAGTTCAGTGGGCACTTCCTCTGCACAGGGATACTTTTACAGAAGAGATATCCCCATTCCCAAGGCATTCCCAACCCACAGTAGAAGGAAGGACTGCTAAGGTCTTTAAGCTGCCTTTCTAGAAACTGTTGGATACCTGCATGGGTGGGTAAGAAGCATGCCTCTAGTAAGACATGGCCTCTTCAGAACATGGACTGCCAACACATACATGCAAACACACACACACACACACACACACACACACACACAGACACACACACACACACACACAGAAATTTACACTCCTGGGGGCTAACAGACCCAGCCTAGACCCTCCTTGTGCATATGTCCAGACCCCACTGGAGACAGGAGACAAACTAGAAATGTGATCCTGACTCCTCAGTGGTCAACACAATTGCTTAACTCTGGTAGAAGGTGGAAGCCATGAAGGGGCAAGACAGGAATTGGAATATTGCATGGCAGATAGCAAGGGAGTCTGTTTTGGAAAACCCATCTTAGAAATGTGGGAAGGTGACCAGAGGCTGGACCTTGATTAGAGCCTAGGCTCCAGGCTCCCAGTGCATGCTCTTTGTCCCATCACACTTCACTTAAGAAACATGTATTCAAAGATAAAATTTTTATGAATTTCAAGATGACAGTAGCTGAGCATTAATACCCTACATGGGAGGAGGGAATTATGTAGCTGAGTAAGTCACACATTCATAAAGCAAGTTTTTACAATTGAAAATTTTTTACAAAGCAGTAATGTCATTATTTTTCCCATTTACTTGTATGTGTTAGCCAGCAAACAAACGTTATCAAACAAATGTGACTGTGATGTGCCAAGTACTGTGCTGTATGACCATGTAGTGAAAACAAGATGCATGTTTGAGTGTTTGAGATAGGCTGTCTACATTGTAACAGCTAACAATGAGTCCTTCATTCCCTAGATTTAGAAGTGAGAGCTTGCCTAAGTAAAAAAGACTATATAATAACTGATTCAGTATACATTTTCAAGAACTGAGTGCCTGAAATATTACTTAGTATACAAGTCCTTAAAATATGTATAAAGTAATGAATGATTAAATAGTGATATGACAGGGAGTGAATGTTGACATTTCACTTATCTATTTTTATGAAAGAGAACCTAGTTGTTTGACTACACATTTATTCTGTTAGGCACCAAGCAAAGCTTTCAGTTATGAAAGATTAAAAACAAGGTAATTGAAAGTTAGTTCCATAATGTGCCTGATGCTATTCTAATTGTTTTGACGTCCTAATAGACTAAAGGTGAGTCTTCATAACTATGATCCCTTTATGCTTTGCTGTATATTGTCATACGGAGTCATTTCCAAGGTAAACCCTTAGATAGAGAAGAGGTTTTGTTTTTTTTTCCCTCAAAATAATTATAATGTGATTTGAATTATGTGTATTCATCCTTTTAAATTGTAATCCAGCTTACATATTTCTTAGGTACTTTTTCATTAAAGCAAGTCTATGTGAATAGAAGTGGACTTTTCATTCCATTTCATTTTGCCTTTTAAAAATTATGTAACTCTTCTGCTCTAAGATATGTATTACCTTTTTCTTTGTATAAAAAACTATATATCTCTTCCACTCTAAGATACGTGAATTGATGACTTATCTTTTTTGCTTCCTATTTCAAGCTGTCTTTATATAGTAAATGACTGAATATTTTCTATCAGTTTAGATTATATTTTGATAAATATATTTGATAGTTATGTCCTATCTCCTAATTTTAAATTTTTAAGTTTTTAAATTACTTTTCATGAAGATAAGTATGTTGGTCAGTTGTAGATACGAATTCCACATTAAGATCCACAGAAATTGGGAATAGGTTCCTCATTCTATTTTTATGAGAAGAAACATTTAATGTGCTGATTATTTAAAAGATTCAACTGCTGTTTTTATTTATCAGTTTTACAAAATAAAACTGAGATATTTGTATTAAGAGCAGAACAATTAAACCTCTTTCAAATGCTACATAATTATATATTTAAATTTAAACTATAACTGACATGCAAAATTATTTCCTAAAATAAACTATTTTCCAGTATCTGAATTTTATTAACCTAACTGCTGCCATCTCATATCAGTTTTACACTTATTTTACAAGGTGACAATTTTCATGTGCCTTAAAAAATCTCAAGAGACTATTGACGTCAACAATAAGTTATCAGACAAGATGTACATATGAACATTACATAAATAAATATGTATATTTTAAATTTGTATGTTATAAATAAATTTTATTTATCTTATTTCAGAAATCTCTAAGAAAGATTTCCAATCCTCTAGTGTCATTTAACGGACTCTTTTAGCATAGTTTTCCATGTATCTCACCTAAAATCTCTCTTCTGCCTCTTAACCTATTTAAGAAAATGGGGAAAAAATGAATTGTACTTTAGGAGGTGGAGGATCACCATTCTCTGCATCAACACTCTCTGTGAACAGAAAGACTTTTGTAGAACATTCCAATTGGATCATTACTACTTATTTCACTTGTAAGTTTATCATTCTCAACTCAATTGCTTCTCCTGTTCTCTAATTCTATATTCTTGGTGGACTGGAGAAGTATTATATGTTATGGCCACAAATCTTAACAGGAGCCACAGGAGAAAAGACAGTATAACAGATTAAGGACTCTTAAAGAGGTCCTCTAGGATGCATATTCCAGGTAACCTGAGAGCCTCACAGTCATTTTCTAAATGACCACGATGGCATTGTTAGGGTCCAGAGAAGACTCCTCTCCAAAAGGAGAATAAGAGTCATGGAATCATCAAGAAAACTTTTCAAAATCTGAATACTTCCACCATGCTATTCTGCCATAGTAATGGTGGCTGCAAGTAATATTTTTGGAAGAAAAAAAAAAACTACTCTAAATAATGTGTAGTTACTGATGATGAGCAGTGAGTTTAGGTTTACTCTTAAAATCTTAAGTTTTTCAATTCTGAAACTTGAAACAAGAAAGTGTGCTATAAAAATTATACATTCTTTTAAAAATTTATTTTTGTAGAATTCACAATATGAAATTTCATATCAAAATATTGAAGAATGCTTTTATCTTCTTTTA
This sequence comes from Crocuta crocuta, assembly GCF_008692635.1. NCBI lineage: Eukaryota > Metazoa > Chordata > Mammalia > Carnivora > Hyaenidae > Crocuta > Crocuta crocuta. Next base: position 5,593,510 of record NW_027531917.1, on the reverse strand, counting down.
TATGACTGAGCTGAAGCTAACATGGCCAGACCATGCTAAAAAATATAACACATTTTGACATAGTCAAGTAATTAGAACTTTAAATGTAGCATAAATTAAAATAAAGGGATTCGTTATTTCTTTATGTCAAATTTAAGCAAAATGTGGGGGAAAAGTCTTAGAGTTTTCTGTTTGACAGTATTGCCTTTGGTTATTGATTTAATAAAACCATAAGAATAGTTTCCTGTTAAAATCATGGCATATAATTTATTGCTGAACTATAACAATAGTCCCCTATTAATATCATTCTGTATAATTTATTGCTATTTTAAAAGTAAATATGAGATATAGCTAACATGAAATATAATTATCTCTGTTGTAAATAAAATTTTGAAAATAAATTATTTTTTAAAAATTTTTTAATGTTTTATTTATTTTTGAGAGAGAGAGAGACAGTGTGAGCAGGGGAGGTTCAGAGAGAGAGGGAGATGCAGAATCCTAAGCAGGCTCCAGGCTCTGAGCTAGTTGTCAGCACAGAGCTGGACATGGGCTCAAATCCATGAGTCGTGAGCTGAAGTCGGACGCTTAACTGACTGAGCCACCCAGGCGCCCTGAAAATAAATTATTAATATATTATTTTTATTCTAGTTTTCTCAGTAAAAAAAAAATTCAAAATGATAAATGAAATGCAAAAAGTAACCAAATTGCATTAACCTTCCTTTGTTTTAAGGTTTTTAAATTTATTTGAAATGGAGAGAGAGTGAGCAGGAGCAGGGGTTGGACAGAGAGAGAGAGAGAGAGAGAGAGAGAATGCCAAGAGGCTCCAAGCTGTCAGTGCAGAGCCCAACATGGGGCTCAAACTCACAAATTGTAAGATCATAACCTGAGCCAAAATCCATTCTTATACTATGATCTAGAACTAGATTTCTTTCACTAAATTGTTTTCTACAAATGTTCCAATTTTTTTATTTCTTATATTAATATTAATCTAATCTAATTTATTTTAATTTTGACTTTAATTTTATGTCTACTTCCATAAATTTTTATTTTCCTCTCTGTGGTGTCTCACAGTCTCAGGCAAGAGAATGGGGTCATATACCCGCCTTCGTTTGAGTTTTAAACCCATTATAGTTTGTCAAGGTAGAGAATTATAATAAGGAAGATATGGGAAAGTTACCCATATTATTTGACATAAATTTGATATAAATTACATAAATTTGGCTAATAAGGACTTGATTTTGAAAGGAAAACTATAATTCTAGAGCCAAAAGATGCTGAAATTATTGTTGCCTACTTATTTACTGCATTAGTTTATTAGACAGCTAAGAAGAGTAAATGTTTGAGGCTTATATCAACCAGACAAAACTCAGTTTCTACACTGTTGAAACTTAATGTATAAACATGACAAACAGATGGTATTGATGTACAAGATTTTGCAAAACAAACATCCATTATTTTCAAATTCTTACTTTTCAAAAACTAGATATTTTTTTCAACATTTCTTTACTAAAATTTTGCTTAATTTTCTGTGTAAAATTTTTCTAAGGAAATATGCATCACATTTCCATAATATTTTCCAAAAATTTCATGCATTGTGTTTGAATATTGAAAATGTCATCTATTGCTAAGATAATGAAGGTGTTACATAAATGCAAATGTTATGCTACTTCATTTGGATATGACATTTTTTAATGGATTCTCATCCAAGAATATTCCCTTAAAACATTGAAAGTATATTTAGTCAAAATAGCCTAATGAATAATTAGCTTGCATTTCAGGAATTAATTAGTTTTCCCAAGGAGAAAATAAAAAATGTGATCAAAGGGAAGGAAGAAATAGCCTTGGAAAAAATTTCTTAATATGCAAAAATTATTTAACATAGGATAAAGAATACATCTGAAATTAATAGGGAACAATATATGTCATTTAATCAGATTTGCCAAAGGAAAATTATTATTTAAAACATCTTCAGTGGTGCCTGGGTGGCTCATTCGGTTAAGCATCCAACGCTTCATTTCAGCTCAGGTCATGATCTCACTGTTTGTAAGTTTGAGCCCCATATCGGGCTCTGCACTGACTGTGCAAAGCCTACTTGGGATTCTTTGTCTCTCTCTTTCTCTGCTCTTCCCCTGCTCATATTGTTTCTCTCCTGAACAAACAAACAACAAACATTTAAAAACTAAGAAAATACCCATTAAAAAATTATAAAGGATTAAGCAGATAAATGTTAAATACAAAATTTTAAGAAAAAGGAAATATAGGTAAATGTTGACTAAAAAATATTACAAAGCAGAAGACAGATGAGCTTAATTGAAATTTTATACATCAAAGTCATTATAAATAAAATGAAAATAAATGATAAGCTGAGTAAATACCTAGGATAAGTAGACCATGATAAAAATAGACAAAGGACAAGAGCTGTCAATTCTCAGAAAAAAATGTAATTGCCTGCTATGCATTAAAAAAAACTTCACTCTTGCAAAAAATAAAAAAATGAAAGTTGAAACAATGGTAGGTAATTTTCTTCTTATCAGATTGGGTATGTTTTTTGTGTTTTGTGGAGTTTTCTTTGGTAGATGGTAATGCGCATGTCTGCTTATGATGTGGTTTGATCAAAACTCTCATAATACTATAGGACTACAGGAATAACTACAAAAATATATGACACTATGTTTCTAGCACCTTAAAATTGTTAGAATCTTTTTAAATTTGCTATTATGTATTAATATCTAGGAAAGATAAAACAAATAGAAAAACTATATGTGTGTGTAAACATGCATCATGTATAAGTAAATGTATAAATATTCTAAATGACCAACAAAACATAATAAGTAAATAGTATTATGTTTTTAAGATGGAATGTAAGTTTAATAAAAGAGAATAATGTAACAATAGTGTAAGTGCCACAATGGAAGCTTTCTATGTATTATGAATTAATTATGTAAACAATTAAGGTACACATTATTCATAGAAAAATGAATGTATATTTTCAAGTGTTGGCACCGTTTCTCTTGGTATGGTGGGATTACGGTTGATGATTTCTTTAAAGTAACTTGTAAGGTCCTTCACGATGCTGACATGATTGTCTTTTTTTTTTTTTAGTTTTTTTAATGTTTTATTTATTTCTGAGAGAGAGAGACAGGCAGCATGAGCAGGGGAAGGTCAGAGAGAGAGGGAGACACACAGAGAGAGAGGGGAGACTCCCTCCCCTCAGAGGGAGACAATCTGAAACAGGCTCCAGGCTCTGAGCTAGCTGTCAGCACAGAGCCCAATGAAGGGCTCGAACCCATGACCCGTGAGATCCGACTGAGCCACCCAGGTGCCCCAACCTGATTGTCTTTTTGTAGATCCTTATATTTATCCTATTACATTGCTTATCAACATGCTCTGCATATCTATTGCATGTCAATTTTTTCTACTGGATTGTTGATAAATACTTTTATCCCCAAGGCTTAACATAGTGCCTTTCACCTAAAATATATTCATTAAGAATTAGGTGTGTATATACACACATGCATGCTCACACAAACACAAAATTTTACAATACTCAAAGTGAACCTTTTAAAGCTTTAAGATTATGATAATTTTGTCTCTTAGTACTAAAGTGCTTATTAAGGACATCAACAATAAATATTCTATTCATAGTTTCATTGTCCTGGAACAGATCTTCAGAAGGCGTAGTGTTCAGTTGTGTGAACCTAAGCAGGAATGCCCTGAAAATATGTAGAGATTATTGTCCATTTGGTTTTATGGATCTCTAGGGCGCGAAATTTCATATTCTGAGCTACATAGTTTAGTCTACTATTTACCATCTGCATTCTCATGAATGTATAGCTCATAATGTCATTACTTTTTTTCTCAGGAAAATATCCAGTAGTTTAGGCATACAGAGAGACAGAAAACAGCTGGTTAGAATCTAATCAACTCTGAGTTCTAGTCCCTAAACTGCTACTATCCAGCTGTGTAAATTAAAATGAGTTATTTAATCTTTCTGTACCTCATGTTTTTCATCTGCAAAATGAGAATATTATATTAAATAACATGGTGAACATTCTATGCACAGTCTTTTCATATTTAAAATCAGTTTTCTATAAAATCCCAAAGACTTGATATAATAAAAAATAAAAAAAAATAACATAGTTGATAAAGATGTAAAACTTTTTTTGACACCTCCTCTAAGAGGATACCTTCTCCTAAAAATCTAACTGTAACCTTCCATGCATATAGCTCCTGCTATAGGCCTTACACTGTAATTATTTCACAGTATTCTTGAAAGTTCTACCTGGTGATTTCAAGTTATACAGTTATTTTTAGAATATAAAAATAAGTATCTCAGTAGTATTTCCTCCCTGTTCAAGTCTGAATCATTTAACACTCCATGATATGAAATTAAGGCTTTTATGGTTACTGAAAAGTAAAAATATATATCACATTAGAAACCTGAGCATGTAAATAGAAACAATTTTCATGGTTTAAGCATAACAGGAAGAATGTCTCTTCTTCCTCTTCTTTGCTTTTGTTTTATTTCACACTTCGTTGTCTGTCTCTTTCAAACTTACTTTTTGGTTTTTGGTTTCCACTTAGTTTGATCATATGTTTATTTCCTATGATAGTACCTAATTCACTTTCTTCAGAGTGGCTTCTGTGTGTTCTTTATTCCATTACTTAATTCCATGATGTAATAAATTCCAAATATAATTTGTTCCTTCAGCAATGGAATTTATGCTCCATGAGTACTTGAATTTTACACTGTATTTTATTGGTCAGTTCACTTTATCCCTGGAGCTTTGAACAGTACATTTATAGTTTACAGAGCCATGAACAAACATTTATTAAGCCATAATATGTGATCAGTGCTATAGTCCATCATACAGCATAAGTAAGAAAGGAAGAAGCTAGTATGGCTTACTTTAATTGGGGAGACAATGTTAGCAGACTAAAAAAGGCTAACAAAGAAGAAAAGACAGAAAAAGATTTTTAAGTGCTTAAGCGATAAGATACAGATGTGAATGTTTTTGCTCAGAGGAGGAAAGATTAATTGAGCTGTAATACTTCCTGGAGGAGCTTACCTTAAAGGAAGAATTGGATTGTCCATACAAGAAGGGTTGAGTCTTGAGATTATGAAGCCATGCAGGAGAAACAAGATTTTACAATGTGCTTCTGTCAGGATTGTAGAAAAGCCTAATTCTTCCTGTGCATATCTGAAGAAGCTTTCACTGAATCAAGATTTATACCACAGTCAGTCTTTGATAAGAAAATTATAGAATCATGCTCGTTTAATTTAGAAAACAATTTCGTGCAAAGTATTAGGGATTAGGTTTTAGTAGCAATGTTATATTCTCCTTCCTCAAATATGAGCAATGCTGGATAAAAAAGATTTGAATATCAAAGTGAGATTTACCAGACAGGGAAGCTTACTTTTGAGGGTGGGGGTTGTTCTTTTAAGAAGCAGGTCTAGCAAAAAAGAAAAGTTTCTGTCTGGGAGCAAATTTCCATGGCACTTTTACAAGATGCACAGTTTTGATAGTGATTTATAAACAGCCATGAGAGTGGGATACTCATCTTCCCACAGCAACATCTCTGAGCACTAAGCACTTTTTTGGTCAAGACTCTAGGATTTAACTGCAGGGCGCTCAGTTATAAAACCATTTTTCATCGATCTGAGCTGTTGAGTTCTTAACTGTAGCTTATTTTCACTTTGATTCTGAAATCCATAAATGCCAGTCACAGCATTTAGGAACTAAAATCATTGGCACAGGAATTTAAATGAAGAGTGATAAATCAAGGCTGCCAGTGGCTACTGACTCAACCAGATGCAAACACCACAGCCAAAGTTTTTATTAGCTGTGCATGTCTAATTTCAAATTAAGTGTGACAAATTAAGCAGGAAGTTAATTACTATCTTGAAACAAATAGTCTGATGTTGATTGGAAAGGGCATCATAAGCTGTGTTTTAGCTTAACAGAATACCCAGAAGAATATTAGAAAATAGAGATGTACAAATAACAATTAGTTCAAGTAAAAAAAAAGGGGGGGGGGCAGTGATTATTGTACATCTGGTTAGATGAGTCCAGGTATATGAAAAGGTGACTTCCTCTGAGAATAGCTTTAGTAGTCTAAAACAGGAAAGAAATTCACAGATGCATGAGAATCTTGTTACATACATGGTAGATGAGGGATGAGAAGGCTTAGATATATATATCTGTACTACTGCTGACCAGATCATTACAAAGCCTGTCAACTCTTCTCATGCTAAAGTGAACAATAGCACTTAAAATGAATGTGATCCTAAAAACCTAGCAGCCTTATGAATCACAAACTTCTTAACTAGTTCCTCATTTATTTTTCTGGGCCCTTTCTCCATGGCTCTTATTGTTTTTAGCATTCATTGAACAGCTTTTTCTTCTGTAAGTGACTTCCTACTTGACTTAATGATTTTTAAGAATGTTTCAGGGAATGAGAGACCCTCTCTCTGACCCTCCCCTGCTCACGCTCTCTCTCTCTCTCTTTCCTAGAGATAAATAAAAAAAAAAAAAAAAAAAGACTGAATCTGTTCTTTGGAGTTCAAATGAATTTTGAGAAAGATAAAGTTCAACCTTCCTTTAATGTAATTAAGTTATAGATCACTTACTATGTCACTTTCTAGCACTTACATTCATTCATAAAATAAACCCATTCAATAAGATGTTATTGTGGGTGTTTTCCAGATAAGGAAACTGACACACACAGAGACTAAGCAAAATGTCAGTTTAATCCAGTTAGGCCATGGACAAATCAGAATTTGCAACCATAGAGTTTTGGTCCAGAATTATGAACTCTTTTTCTTTAAATGTATTTATTTATATATTTTGAGAAAGAGAGCATGGGAGGGGCAGAGAGACAAAGAGAGAATCCCAAGCAGGCTCCATGTTGTCAGCCCGCAGCCGAATGCGGGGCTCAATCCCACGAACTGTGGGATCCTGACCTGGGCGGAAACCAAAAGTCAGATGTTTAACTGACTGAGCCACACAGGCGCCCCCAGAATTCTGAACTCTTAATCATTAGGACACGCGGCCTTTCGAATCCTGGGCCTGAAGAGAGTGGTGGTAGTTATAAAACTATGTAATCACATCTGATTCACACCAGTCTTTTTGCTTCTCTGCCTATTGCAAATGAGAAACATGCTTATCAGAAAATAAAGATGAACAAAGATTAAGATAGCTTTTTATCAGGCTGTATAGAAAATATGGTGAGCTCAGGGCGCCTGGGTGGCTCATTCAGTTAAGCGTCCGACTTGGTCTCAGGTCATGATCTCGTGGTTCGTGGGTTCGAGCCCCGCGTCCGGCTCTGTGCTGACTGCCAGTTCAGAGCCTGGAGCCTGTTTCAGAGTCTGTGTCTCCCTCTCTCTCTGGCCCTCCCCTGCTCACACTGTCTCTCTCATTCCCTCAGAAATATTTTAATTTAAAAAAAAAAAGAAAGGTGGCGCCTGGGCGGCTCATTCAGTTAAGCGTCCGACTTGGTCTCAGGTCATGATCTCGTGGTTCGTGGGTTCGAGCCCCGCGTCCGGCTCTGTGCTGACTGCCAGCTCAGAGCCTGGAGCTTGTTTCGGTCTGTGACTCCCTCTCTCTCTGGCCCTCCCCTGCTCACGCTGTCTCTCTCTCTCTCTCCTAGAAATAAATAAAAAAACAAAAAAAATCTATTAAAAAAAAGAAAGAAAATATGGTGAGCTAGCACAGTAAATGTATAGACTTCAGGTAGCTTTGAGCTTTGGAGTACACAAACTCTGCTAGCCTCTTCCCATATCATCTTGCCTAAACTGAAGGACACCATAATCAAAGGAGGATACTGAAACTAAAAATTTCTTCTCTACTTAAAAGAAAGTGTTCTTAGGGCTTTCAGAATATCTTATCTGGATTCAGATATAAGTATTTTTGCTGTCTATTAATATCCATATACTCATAACATTCAATAATTTTTAGAGAAAAAATAATGTTAAAAAATACATTTAATAAGAAAGAGTTCAATTTAAAATGTATATATTCTCTGGTACACCTGTACTTACACATGTATTTTGTCAGTTCAAAATCCATGTAGGCCAGGACTCCTGTCATGTTTATTTGCTATTTTACCAGCAAACCTGGCTCATACTAGACACCCAAGACATATTTTTTGAATAGATGAATAATGAAGTAAGTGAATTAAAAAAAAAAATGTTTATTTATTTTTGAGGGAGAGAGAGAGACAGAGTGTGAGCATGGGAGGGGCAGAGAGAGAAAAGGAGACACAGAAACTGAAGAAGGCTCCAGGCTCCAAGCTGTCAGCACAGAGTCCAACACGGGGCTCGAACTCCCGAATCATGAGATCGTGACCTGAGCTGAAGTTGGGCACTTAACTGACTGAGCCACCCAGGCGCCCAAGTGAATATTTTTTAAAAGTTAGTTTTATGATGATTTATTAACCACTTTCTAGTTAGTCTAAATATATCTGTAATTTGGAATTGATAGGAAATTCTGTAGCAAAACTAGCTAATATTTACAGTTCAAATATCTCCTTTATTTTGACATCCTAACTATAGTCAATTATTTAAATACTCTGTATAATCAGCCTTTTTTTTTAAGTCAGTGTTAACTGCTAAGCAGCTTCAATTTATGTTTATTAATGACAATGGCTTATAGATGTGTTTCTGTCAATCTATAAAACATGTCAAAATTATCTTAAAGTGCAAATGTTTACAGGTGTTGTCACAGCCAATCTAAACGATTCCTGCTTTATATTTAGAAATAAATTGGATTCAATACTGTATTTTCAGGACCTAGTAGAGTGCATAGCACCTAGAAGTTATTCACAAATACTTAATGAATAAAGGAATACATGATGAAATAATGGAATGTACTTTTAAAGTAACTTTTTATGATCTCTTACCCAAAATCCTTCTACTTAAACTGGTTGTGTGTACTTTAACTTAAATAGGTTTGCAAAGCAACAGTACAACTACTTTTCTTAACATATAATAACAAGCTAAAATATGTAAAGATATAAAACTTGTTATACTTAAGAAATGCAATAAGTAAGTTAACAATTTAATGTATTTATTAATATGTTTGTAAAGGATGTAGAAGAAAAAAATCTTTAAGTTACAGAATTTTGCAAGATTGTATCAAAGCTGTTTTCTGAGATATACCTTCTTTTGGTATAATTGTGACACAAAATTAACAGAAGAAAAAATATAAGATGATGTGTATGTTGCTGAAGAAGAGAATATAATGTGGTAGATATGAAACTGAGAGCCCATAGCTCCTGGATCTCATTCTGATTTGGCCACAAATTTGAGTGAAATTGGAACATCACTATAGTCTTTTATACCAAAGCTTTTTTCATGACATACATGGGACAGTTTATAATAATTATTCCAAATAAAAAACATGAGGATTCTGTATAGGTAGATTCTAGATATGTATATGTATGCCTCTTCCATTTAACTTTTTTTTTTCTTTAAAGGGCCAGATAGTAAACATTTTCAGTTGTTCAGGTCATATATTCTCTGTTAGACTAGTCAACTCTGCCCTTATAACAGGAAAGCAGATACTGACAATACATAAATGAAAGAAAATGGCTGTGTGCTAATAAAACTTTATTTATAAAAACAAGTATACATAATTTATAAACCAATGCCCAAGTTGATAAAGCTTTATATTCTTAGGTAAAATAATGATACTTTGATTAATATTCTTATAACTTTTTAAAAATTGAAGTTTAAAAGGACAATTAAGAAAACCAATGTTCATTACTTAAAATCTGTATAAGAGAGAAGGAATGATTCTCCAAAGACCTAGAATGGTTCTCTGATTAGGAAATAGATATTTTGAAGTAAATAGCTGGTAATTTTATTTTTAAAAAATAAAGGGAAATGAAAAAGAGTATCTTTTGGATTTTAGTCTTCAGAAAATAGTGTGAGGCATTGTTAATCTTAACTAATGGCAAAATGAAATTATGATCAATATTTATGTAATAAATGCATGCTTATAGTTAAAGTAATGTGATTTAAAGAAATTTTAATATTACCTAAACATAATCACCTCAGTTAGAATGGGGAATAATAAAATTTTATAATTCTTCAGGTCCTCCAATTCCAGATACCATTTAAGAATGAGCAATACAAAACTAAATTAAATTTAATGGCAAGAAGTAAAATGCTAATTTTTGAGTTAACAGGAATTATTACATGAATATTATTTACAGAATTTTATATTAAAAATGAAAACCTGTGGAGATTTCACTACTACTAACAAAAACAACTTATTCCAGCTGTTTAGCATTAACTTTATTTGATTATTGCTTGAAAACTTAACAAATCTACTTCAAGTGCTATTGCCAAAAGCCTGGATAGGTTGGCGTATTATGAGAGTATTGTAACATTGAACTGATTTGTGCCAACAAGGCACTGACCTTTATCCATGATTTTTCTTAACCTTGACACACTGTGCAAAACTCCTGAAAAACTAATAATAATGAGCTAAAAGTGTGGCATAAATATAATAGAAAGAATATGAATTAAAATTTTGACATTTGGGTTTTTTTTAATATAAGCATGTACATAACTGTTTCACCAGGGATTTTCATGAGATATTTGCATATAGATAAAGTCATTTATGTATAAGGTCAGTTTACACTTCACTCTCCATTAGAAATAAACAGGAATAAAGAGGTATTATCATGAAATAGAACTAGAGGCAGAACTATTGAAGTCTGTAGCTAATGTTTTGTAACCACAGTAATTTGTTATTTTAATGTAGAAATATGAGTTTAATCTGCTTGTTAAGAGAAAATTAGCTGATTACATTTTTGTTGTGTTTGTTTGCTAATTCAGATTTGAGTATGGATTTCTATACCTGTGAATATTCCATTGATTTAAAAAAAGTAATTAAACAAATGATCCCACAAGTCATTTAAACAAATGTAATATATTTTCCCTCTTTTTCCTCTTATTACTTTTTTTTCCTATAGGCTCTATATTGGCAGGGAATTATTATTTTTTTCTCCCTCTGAATACAGATGATTGGTCCTCTGTGGTCTGAGACACTTTTTTGTGCCCACTAAAATAGAGAAATATAATCCAATTTAAATCCACTTTCATAATGGCTGTCAGAGTCCAGCCTCTATTAGAATAAAAGCTTAATATCAATTAAAAGGAAAGAAGGAAATAACACAAAAATATTATTCACCACATCTTTCCTGAGACACAAAAAGTATGTGTCAGATAGTAGACCTTCAAATAAATGTTTATTAACTGACTAAATGAATGAATGAGTACATGAGAAAAATTATTTGTGTTTATATTTACTTTTTCATTCCATATTATAAATGTAAATGTTACTTACTTTGGCTTATGAAATTTTATTTTTATTTCCCTCAGTTGATCCAAATGGAAGAAGATCAAGGTATTTAAATCTAAAAATCACTTCATAGTGAAGTAAAGTTAAATGGGGTATGCTAGTCCCAATAAAGAGTTGTATAAGTGTGCCTCTTCACTCTTTTCATTAAGACAAGTATTCAGTGGTTGTTTTTGCTTTTTGAGACATAGCTTCCCAGGGAATCATATTACTAAAAATGGAGAAAATAAACATGTAAGTAGTTCTACCAGTCAAGAATACATTTGGTTAAAAGTAACAGCAAAACCAGTTTTCTTGGGGAAAAAAAGAGGGTTCACGTGTATGTGTGTGTGTGTGTTCTCATATTTCTCGAGAACAGAGGTAGTATCTTGCTGGTGGTAGTGGAACTAGTCAGTGATAATTCATGGTTTTAGGATCTTTCTATATTTCTCTTCTGTCGTACAAAAAGTATTGGTTTCTTTCTTCTAATAAAGGTGCTACCTTCAGGGTGCCTGGGTGGCTCAGTTGGTTAAGCATCTGATTTCCGCTTAGGTCATGACCTCGCAGTTTGTGGGTTCAAGCCCCACGTCGGGCTCTGTGCTGACAGCTCAGAGCCTGGAGCCTGTTTCTGATTCTGTGTCTCCCTCTCTTTCTGCCCCTCCCTTTTTCACAGTCTGTCTCTCTCTGTCTNGAAAAAAAAAAAAAAAAAAAAAGGATGTTCCACAAAATGACAATAATAACGCTGTCTGTCACTTTTCATTGGGAAAGAAAAAGCATCTTTTTTTAATGTGTATTTATTTTGAGAGAGAGAGAAGAGTTCAGAGGAGGGTCAGAGATAGAGGAAGAGAGAGAATTCCAAGCAGGTTCTGTGCTGTCAGTGCAGAGTTTGACACAGGGCTCAATTCATGACCTGTGAGATCATGACCTGAGCCAAAATCAAGAGCCAGACACTTAAGCAACTGAACCATCTGACACCCTGAGAAAGAAAAAGCATTTTTAACAAATCATGACCAGCAAACTTCTGTTTAGATTCCATTAGTCAGAATGGAGCCCTGTAGCTATCCTTAACTACATGACAGCCTGGAAAATGAAGTTTGGTGCATTTCAAGCCCTACATAGGAAAAAAAGCATCACAGAACACACCTGAAAATAGGCGTTAAGTGTCTGTCAAATAATCTTTAGCAAGTTCCTTAAATGAGCTACAGATTCTGAGAAAATTTCTAGGTTTCGAAAAAATAACTGGGAGGCTAAATACTAGAACCAGTAGAGTGGGTATTTTGAGAAGTGGAATGATAGCTTTTTATTTCTTTTTTACTTTTACATTTTAAAAATCCTTTACAATAAGATATTTTGTTAAAAATAAAGAATAGACTTTCTAGAAAATGACTATAGAGAGGTTAGAAGTTCTTTATACTTTAATTTTTTTATACTTCATAGTCAGTACTTTATAAAATATTGGAGATTTACTAAACCACTTTATAAATATTGGAGATTTACTAAACGTCTCTGTGATTAGTACTACATACTATCAACTAGTTAGTATATAAGGCATGGTCGCCTGCCTCAAAGATATTATTACTCTAATAGATGACGTCTTTACATTTACTCAATCTGCAATACACAGTTGAGTTAAATCCATATATTGTTGGTCCTGGTGATAAGAAAACCTTTTCAAATTCACAAAAGAAAAATGCTTTTAATTTGCTTTGTTTTTAGATAGATATTCAGGAATTTACTTCTCTATCACATTAGCCAACGTTACTTATTTTTATTGTACTTTAATTGTAGCTAATCATTCCCTCTTCTAAATCATGATTTTTAAATCATAATCATGTTTTAAAATCATTTTCTGAACTTTATGGGATTAAAATATTAGAGTCAATCAGTCTATAAATAGATATATGCATACAACACACTTGAATGTTCACATTAAGTAGTTTTAAAGAACATGTAGGCAAGTTTCATCTGATCCAATGGTAGTAAAGTTTTAGTGATCCAAAAGGCAATAGGAAAATTTCAAAAGCTCGGATCGAATGTTAACACACACACAGAGATTTAAATTCTTAATATTTCTAAAATAAATAAAAGACACAATTTTTTGAAAATAGGTGAATTTTTCCTAATCTATAAATTAAACCAATCAATATGCAGACTAAAATCATTATTTTAATGGTCCATAATTAAATAATTTTACAAAGAAGAAATAAAAGTTACTTTTAAATATTAAACAATTGCTCTCATTAGTAAGAAAGGAAACTCAAAATTATAAATGGGAATTTTTACCTATCAAGTTAGTAGTGATTAAAAAATAAATAATATTTATACTGGTGGAGGTGTTGCAAGATAAAACTCTCATACACTGTTGATGGTAGTTTAAATATGTTTAAAAAGCATATTAAAATCACAAAAAAGTAGAAACAATAAAAACAAATATTTAACAAAAGAAGAATGGGTTAATAAATTATGAACACTTATGAAATAATTTGTTATGTGCTATCAAGAAGAAAAATGTTTTCCTTCTTCCCCTATAAATTCTTTGGCTGATGTAATAATTAAATTGACATAACACTGATTAATAGGAAAAAAATTTATTTTGTATGTATGGAAGCCCCTTAAAAATATGAGACTCAAAGAAGTGACAGAAGCAGGAAGCTTTTATACCTTTTACTTTTAGATCAAGAAACGATGAATTTGTAAGGAAGTGGCAAGACAAAGGGGTTTGGACTTTAGGTAGTAATTTAGTAAAGAAGGAACAAACTTTGTTCATATATCTTTCTAGGGCTTAAACTCCTCATCTCTGATAAGGATAATGCCTCAAATACCTTTAATTCAAAATAATCAACATACCAAAATGGCATATTTTGGCGTGGGAGTATTTTCCATTTCATATCAAAGTCCCAAGTTTACCAACTGGTAGAAACAATGTAATTTGTATCATTGTATCCTTCATACATCATGTTGGCTGATGCATGAAACAAAGTATATAAGAAGTGGTATTTATTCATGTTATACAAATAACAGAAAACAAAATTGTGGTAATTCATAAACTTAGCTATTAATTTATTTTATAATATAATTTTGAACTATTATTTTTGCAATTGTCTTTTATCAATTAAAATACTTGGCTATTAAAGTTTGTAGACCATTATTCATTGTTAATTTCACAATGTAGTATTACATGGACATAGAATATACTTCATGAATCCATACTTAAATTTTGGTTGCCTAGGCATTATCAATAAGAATGTAATTTTCAGAAAAGGCTAAAAATAATGATTGAATTAAAAATCATCATATTTAGATTGACTTCACAATTAGAAAAAAACAAGAGTACACTAATAAATAATTTGAAAAATAAGGAAATATTTAGCAAAAATTTTTATTCCTATCATTTCTCCTACAAAAACTACCAGTATTGTTTCTACTTCTCTAGTGCTACAACATAAAAGGGGGGCCCAAGAATATGTTGGTAAAGACTTCTCCAGGGGATGACTTTTATCACTTCTCCCCTGCAGGTTAAAAAATCATTTTATCCTCCTGAGTCCTCTTTCTTTGCTTAAAGCGTATTAACAGTCTTGCCAAAAAATTAATGATACATGTAATCTTGGCTTGCTTTAGGGTATACTGTTGCATTTGTAATTTTTCATGCTACAAGAGAATATGCTTCCTCTTATAAAGCAAGTCAGATTTCCCTTAGCATAATTCTGAGCAACTCTATTTGCCTTTACAACAGATATAGATATATAGATACACACACATATACACATATTTAATTTTTAGAGAGAGAGAGAGAGCAAGAGAAAGAGAGCAGAAGGAGAGAGAGAATCTTAAGCAGTTTCCGTGCTAAGTGCGGAGCCTGATGTGGAGCTTGATCCCACAACTCTGGCATCATGACCTGAGCTGCAATCAAGTCATACACTCAACTCACTGAGCCACTCAGGCACCCTGACAGACAGACTTTCCAAGCTTCATAGCATAACTGAATTAATCATCTTACTACAACGCAAACAAGAAAGAAATGCTTCAATATTGTTCAGTCTTATAACCATTAAACTCAGTAGCAAGGTTGCCAAGTTTAGAGTGGAGAACCTTCATTATACTCTCTAGTACGGTACCTATGAAGAATATCTTCAGTACAGACTCAGAATGGTTTTTTTCTTCTTTTTTTAACTTCCTCACTCACAGACAACACACAATTGTATGAACATATACAGTAAATATCACTGTACTACAGAGAACCTGTAGGCCATTCCTTAAATTCTCAGAGTCAAAAGCTAGTCTATGGCTTAGGTTTTAATTTGCCCAGATCCTAGAAGTGTCTAAGAGTAAGAGGCCATTGAAGATTCAAAAGACATAGATAGCCCTTTCACAGCATATCTCATATTTGGGAATCTAGACAGTCATTTATCTTCTCAACTGTAACAACTAGAGAATGATGACCAGATAATGGGTGATCAAGGACTAAATTGACTAATATAATTTATGTCCAAACCGAGACATTTCTGAAATGAAGGAGGGAGCTATTTATAATCATGCATGTACACCGGGCATTATCCTGAATTATCCCAGACAAACCTAGATATAAACAGTTTAACATACTGATTAAATGAATGAACTTCTAGACTGACACATTTCTGAATGTGTAGCCTCACCAAATCTCTGAGTTCTCTCCTGAGGTTATTGAAATAAATAAATACTATAATTTACAAATATTTTACTGCCTTTTTTTTGTGTACCTTCTGTCTTTAAATTCCTTTTATGGTTTGTAAAGATATAAAAAGTTTTCCAGAGTTTCTCTTAAAAGTTATACCATATTTGTGTTTATGCAATTTAAATTAAACCAATTAATGGCTATATATATTTTCATAAGTTTTCATAAGCAGAAACAATGTCCACTTCTTAAAGGACATTCATTAAGCATTTTCATTCCTTTGCTTATTTTGATTTCTCATATTTCTTTAAAGCTGATATAGTGAAAATTAAAATTAGAGTTTAGACCCAATGACTGCTACTTTCTTTTATCTTATTAAAAATTACAAATCTATTTGTATGAAAGAATAACACTGCTTTGAATTCAGGACTAGTAATTTTATTCTGCAACTTTAAACATAACGATGTATCCAGGATAACAGGTGACCCCCTTAACTGGTAATTTAGTATATACAGACAGTTTTTTAATTTTTACAAAAAGGACCCCTGAAAATATGTTTTAAAGTTTATAAACTGACCAGTGCCTTATAAGTTAATAAGTTGGATTCCATGAGAGCTACGTATATTATAGAGTACTGAATTGTTTTTCTAAAGACAGTTTCCCATGAGCTCAGTGAAATCCAAACAGATGGATGAAAAATCTTCATAGCTTACCAGAAAATGACAGGAGATAACCACTGGTGAGTCCAAAGAATTCCTCTAACGGCTATTAATTCAGGCACCTCTACTTTTCAGTGGCCTATCACTGTGACCTAGTGAATGGTCAGGCACCTGAGATCCTAATCTTTAAATAGAGGACACTAGTACTCATTACCTCATGAGGTATGGGTAGAGAGAGGTCTATATTCTTTTTACCATGAGAAGGACCTCTACATGATTCTCGAAGTATTCCTGCTTACCAAACTATCAGCAACTAAGGGTACTTGGTCACTGTCTAAAACTGCTGAATGAAAATGGGCAGTTGGAGAAGGAAGTAAATAATTGGGAGAATGGGCATCCAGGAGAGGTCATACAATCATGGATTTCCCAAGGCTTAGCTACGAAAGACTCCTGATCGGGTAAAATGTGGGTTGAGTCATAGAACTAGGAAAAGCAACAGAGAATCCTTACCTTGCTTAAGGTTGAGGGTATAGTGTTTTACCAGGCATTATCAGAAAACCACTAATTTGTACAGCCAGATTTAAAAACTACTCCTGTACAGTGGTGACCACACAGTTTTTGGTCCCAGCAGCTAAGCACAGGAATTAGGACTTAGATATTAGATAATTGGTGAAAGGCAAATTTGGTTCAACAGTGCTTTGTTCCCAATGCTAATTAGATATCCTAACAAATGGAAAATATGAGTCACTTCCAGGTTAAATTTATTTTATTATAATACTAGAAAAGATTACAATCACTAATTAAACAGTTTGGGTACAGAAATATTAAAGTAGGTGCAAGTTGCTAGTCTGTTAGTCATTACTCCATGAACATATTATCATAAGCCATTTTTGTTTCTTGATAGGGAAATTTGATTCTAAAATTGTTGAGTTATACACTATGATAATTTATATTATATTTACATAACTTCTCAGTGAATCTTTTCTAGACTTTTTAGAATGCCTCTTAAATATTCAAGTCACAAAATGAGAACATACAAATCACAAAGTAAGGAAAAAGAGAGACCATCCACACTAGTTTTGCTCTTCGGTGTATTCTAAAAATATTTGTTTATAAATAGAAATATATTATTTTTAATTTGTTGATATTATTTATGATTTATTAACAGTGTTCTTATTGTGAATGTTAGAAAAAAATATTTTTAAACCTCATCTTATTAGAACTCTTACCAAAGGTGTGCTGTTTTATAGAAAGAAAATGTCACTCTAACAAGTGTAACTAAGGGGAAAAAAATGAGCCATCATAAGCATCTTTTGAGTGCTGTCAGATTGCTCAAGTGAGGAGAATAGGAAACCTATAAAGCAAAGCAGGTCAGAGCAGGGAAAGTGCAAATTAAAATCAGGTAAGGCTTAAGCAAAATGAAAGAGCACTTTACAAGAAAGTCCAAATCTAGTTACACAATACATCATAGGCAGGAAGCCAAGCAGAGAATCAATGAAAACTGGTTATGATGAAGGTGGATTCAAGGATGGAAGAAGATAGCAAAGAGTAAATGTTTGACGTTGATTTTTTACTGAGGACATGAGTGACATTTTCGCTCCCAAATTTTCTTTAAAAGAAAGGTCAGAGATATTAGATCAAGCACGATCCAATTCATAGGTGTTGTTAATCCTATTAAAGAGTAATGAATAAATTATATGCTCCCAAGCATTTTGAAGTAAATTTAAAGATGAAATTGTGAAAGTATTGGTCTAAATATTAGGAAAGTAGCTTAACCGCTGGATGTCCATATCTGTAAAATAAGGGTTGATAATAGTGTCCTCTTGAAGGATTGTTGTGAAGACTAATGCCAAGACATAAGTAAAATTCTCAGAACAGTTCCTGGCATGTTAGGTCAGACATTTAACTGACTGAGCCACCCAGGCACCCCATATCAGGTTTAAATAAACAAAAGAAACACATGGGTATTCCTAGAATATGAATGGGGCGCAGGCAAAGGCATTTGGCAGACTATCTCAATAATGCTGTACACAGTGATGAAAAAAAAAAGTCTCTTGAGGGAACATGAGAGCTAGACCAAAGAAGTTAGATGTCATCAGATGATATCAGGGAGGTATTATAAAAAAGAAGAAGAGTTTTGTTTTACGTTTGTAAAGATAAAATCTAAATTGCAATCATTAATTTAAAAGTGTCTGTGTGTGACTATGAGTGTATGTTTTAAGGTCACTGCTTTAAGAATTATCCATTTAAATACAATTAACCTAAATCTTCTCTTGGGACAAGGAAGAATATCTGCCAAAGAGAAGGATGGATCACATTTTAATTTGTATTTTAATTTACATTAATTTTATTTATATTTGCGTTTCTCTTTAAGTAGAATTAGGCATTTTTCATTCTGTTAAGGGAAAACAAATTTTCAGTCTCCTTAATCACGTGTGCCTATTGATCCAATCAATCTCTGATTTCAATCACTTTCACCCCACACTAAAGAAAATTACATAGAATACCCAAAAAGTAGCCTGAAGAGACTCAAATTACAAGGGAAATTAAATAAACTTAGGTTGTAATCATAACATTATCAACATCATTATTGTGAATTAGATTTACCCAGTGCTTTCTATGGGCCAAGTACTATTCTAAAGGCTTTACATGTATTAACACAAGGAATCCTTCCACCCTGCCTTAATGTAGTAATAGTATCCTAATTTTATAGCTGAACCATTGAGACACAAGGGAGTTCTTAGGGTCTGACAAGAAAAAGTGGCACACTCAAAGGGGGTCAGCTAAAAAGAATTTAATGAAGGAACAGTTTACAGAGGCGTTGGCAAAGTTAAGAGAATAGATGTGGATGCTGACATCTGGGGCATTAGCATAACAGGGAGTGGTTGCCTTTGAAAAGAGCCTGAAGGAAAAAGAGGAAGGAACTCTGCTCCTGTGGGAGCTGTAACCCCACAGAAATGCAACCACTCAAAGTCCCTAGAGGGCAAGAATGGAGCAAATGGGAACAAATATCCCAAAATCAACCTAACCAGTGCTTCTTAATTACTTGACCTGAATCACATAGCTAGTGAGTGTGGGTGCAGGGATTAAGTTAGTGTTCTGATAAATTGTCTGTCATAGCAGCCACCCACATCAGGACTGTTAATGACAGACAGTTCACTCAAAAAAAAAGCATCCTATCAACTTCCACTTGTTCCAGGATGTGGCCAGCCACAGAAAACCATCACTTCTAACACAGAACAATCTTTTGTCTTTGGAAATATGCTCAAACTTGCTTGTTTTTACCCTTGTAGCCAAAGACTACCAAATGTTTCTAAAGACAAAAGAACATTTACAAAATCTCACCTTAATAGAATGCTTGCCAGTCACAGACAGGATTTCCCCCTTTTCTATAGTGCTGTTCTCTACTAACACCTTTGAGACCTTGCTGAAATAAAGCAAATAGGTTCGCTTACTGAATGTTAATGAATAAATAGCCTTTGTTAGTTGTATTGTAAGGACACAAGTCTAAACCAGACTGACTCCATAATAGGCTCTAAGTTTCCCCTCTAAACTAGAAGGCCTAAGTTTCAGTTTCCCTGAAACTATCAGGCAGCTACGCATTGCCCAAGGCCGAAGAAACTGCCCACCACATCACTCCACCACACTACCTTGGCAACACCCAATCAAGAAAGGCCAACAACTATAGATAAAACTCTGTTACCTAATGTTAAAGTTAACCCGTTAGGCGCCGAACAAGACCCTAGGCTCTCTCTGTAATTGGTTGAATTTGAAAGTACTCTAAATGTTGTAATTGGGTCTCGCCAAAAGTAACAAATACTCTAGACAATGTGTATGGTTAAACCCGCTGTCAATGATATCATATAATTATGATTGGATCACTGTTTCCATGCCACAATTTCTGTAACTCCCCCGTCACAAACCCCATAAAAACCCTAATCTGCCTTAGTTCGGGGCTCACAGCACGGATTCACTGGACTGGTAAAGTCTGTGAGCCCGAGCTTGAGCCCGTAATAAAGCCCTTTGCCTTTGCATGCATGACTCGGTCTCCGCGGTGGTCTCTGGTTGTTGAGGATACTGCAATCTGGGTGTAACAGTATATTCAACTTGGTTTTGCCTTTGACAATTCTTCACTATAATATACTACTTTTCAAGAATAGTGCTGCTACAGAACTAATAATTAGAGCAAAGAATGGAATAAGGTATGAATACAAAATGCACTGGCCATATTGGGATAAATTTGAAAATCAAAATAAATAAGATCAGTAATACATGATCACCTATTGATGAGAATAATTGGTGAAACTATACTGGCAATAAAAGTAAACAAATAGGAAAATAAATGAGTAAAAATATAAATCAGGGGAAAGGGAAACTTACACAGTAGAATGTCTTCTAATAGAAGACATATAGGACTTAAATATCACCACATTACAATCATCATAGCAAAAGTATATTCAGGCATAAAATATCAATGAATATTAAATCTGGAGTGATTAAATATGATGAGGGATGAGATACTTACATTTATATGTTTTCAAAGAATATTCCCTCAAATTCTCAGTAATTAAAAAAAGAAAAGGGGTGCCTGGGTGGCTCAGTCAGTTAAGCGAACAAATTCGGCTCAGGTCATGATCTCACGGTTCATGGGTTCGAGCCCTGCATAGGGCTCAGTGCTGACAGCTAGCTCAGAGCCTGGAGCCTGCTTCTGATTGTGTATCTCCCTGTCTCTCTGATCCTCCCCTGCTCACACACTCTCTCCCTCTCCCTCTATCTCTCTTTCTCTCTCTCTCTCAAAAATAAATAAAACATTAAAAAATTATTTAAATAAAAATTTTAAAAAGTTATAGTCATAAAATGGATAAAACAGACAACAGAGTGATCAAAGTTGTCTGGATATTGTGTGGCTTGGGATATGAGAAGTCAACATCACATGCTGATGTTAAGATATCAACATCATGTATGTCTTGTCTCAGGCAGCATAACCTAGATCGATAACTAGAGGGAGTGATGAAGTAAAAATTGAAAACGTTAGCGTGTTTGGATGACTCAGTCAGTTAGACGTCCAAATTCAGCTCAAGTCATGATCTGCAAGCTTGTGTCTTTGAGTGCTGCATCGGGCTCTATGCTGACAGCTCAGAACCTGGAGCCAGCTTTGGATACTGTCTCCCTCTCTCTGCCCCTCCCCAACTCGCACTCTCTCTCTTGTTGTCTCTCAAAATTAACAGTATTATTATTATTTTTTAATTGAGAACATGAGGGACACCTGGGTGGCTCAGTCAGTTGCGTGTCCAGCTTCCACTCAGGTCATGATCTCAAGGTTTGTGGGTTTGAGCCCCACGTCAGGCTCTGTGCTGATAGCAAGGAGCGTGGATCCTGCTTCAGATTCTGTGTCTCCCTCTCTCTCAGCCCCTCCCACATTCATGCTGTGTTTCTGTCTCAATAATAAATAAAGATAAAAACAAATAAATTTTCAAAAATAAAAATAAAAATTGAGAACATTAAACTAAAGTGGGGGGGAGAAAATGCATATGGAATTAATAAGGACAAAGGCCAAATAATACATTTAAAAACAGAAGAAACCTTGAAATTTATAATTCAATTCCATGATTGATTTTAAAGAAAAAATATAAACCATAACTGGCAAGTGAGTTTTCTTCTCAATAACAGAGGAGATTAAATTGAAACTTAAGAATAAAATTGAAGATATTAACACAGAAAAAGAGATATTGTAACTAATCACTAACAAAGTGCATCATCATATGTGTACCAAATATGAAAACCTGATTTTCTAGAAATATCAAATATCCTTTATGGGGGAGAAATATTAAAAAAGACAAATAAGCTTCAATAAAACTATGTCAGATTCAGATTTTTTCATATATTTTAGAAAAAGATAATGCATATTATTTATAGAGCATAAGGAAGAAAGAAAATCTTCCAGACTACTTAAGCCAAACCACAATTACCCAAGAACTTACAAAAATGACATTATGTAAATAAATGTTATTTAAAATAAAATATTTATATGAATTATGCTTGTGGATATAATTGGAATATCATAAATATGTTTGCTCCATCCCAGATATGCAAAATTATACAATGTTAGATAATCTATTAATAAATAACTCAAGGGAGGAAAAAAAAAATAACCATCTTAAAAAATGTCTCCAAATCTCCAGATGAAATTCAGTGTCAAACCAAGTCTTAAAAAGCAGAATTAGAAACATTTTGGTAAATTATTGACATTTAATATGCCAACCCTCTCCCCCAAAATAGCATAATATACAATAATAAATCAAGAAAAGGAAGAGAACTGATTTTTAACTGTATACCTTTGATATAGGTTTGAAACTCAATGTTTTAGATTAATTACATTAAAATATAACCTAGAACATATTATGAATACAGCAGAAAAACTTTGAAAATATCACCAGATATTTTTAGAATGTGGACTCATAATAATAACTCATTAAGTGTCTGAATAGGAATTTTAAGACAGTATATGAACTCCATACTGTGATAATCAAGGAATGTTTTTACATGTTGCAGTTCAAAAATTGAACGCATATCCCATTAAAATTGCATTTCTTATATTTGCAGTATCTTTATAGGCTTGTTTCCTTATCAAGCCTTTTGCAACAGTTGCATTGAAATACTGTCAATTTCAGTAAATACTCAGACACTTAATGTCAGCCATTTTATAAACCAAGAATGCTAGTAAAAGATTATTTTTTTCATTTTTTAACATTTATTTATATTTGAGAGAGAGAGACAGTGTGAGCAGGGGAGGTCCAGAGAGAGGGGGAGACACAGCAAGTTCCAGGCTCTGAGCTGTAGTACAGAGCCCGATGTGGGGTTCAAACCCACGAACCATGAGATCATGACCTGAGCCAGTCAGATGCTTAACCAACTGAGCCACCCTGGCATCCCTGAAAAATTAATTTTTAATGAAAAATAAACTAAGACATACTACAACACTCAAAATTCTTTGTTGAAAATTTTCTGCTTTTTCCCTGTTAGTGATTTGGAATATGAATTTTAAGCTAAAAAATAACAATAATAAAAAGGAAAAAAAAGCATACCAGTGGGTGGGTCTACATTATGTAAAACAATGACAAGTCAAATTAATTTTGAAAACATTTTAATCCTACTTTATACATTAATACTTGAAATGTAGGATATTATTTTGTGGACATTAAGACAGGAACAAATATCTCACAAATTATGACAAATGAAAGTATTCATTGAATAATGTAATGACACCAAATCTTTATCTTATATTTACTTTCTTTTAACTTTGATTTGCAGTCAAAGTTAAAGTGGCAAATAAAATGATAAACTATAGTTGTCTTAAATAGCATATTATATGTTCAGTATGGTTAAGCAATCTAAACTTAATATATTAAAATAATTAAAATTACTATTAAATAATAATACCTGGCACATTGTTTGTAGTAAATAAAATTTTATGTAATGAGAATACAAGTAAGTTCTGAAAATGACAAAGCATCAGGTTTTGATCCAAACAATCAACTAGAAACACAAGCTAAAGCAAATTTAGCTGTATCTAATTTAGGTTGTATTACAAACCATAATGTTCACTTAAAATTTGTTTTTTAATGTTTTATTTATTTCTGAGAGAGAGAGAGAAAGAGACAGCGTGAGCAGAGGAGGATCAGAGAGAGAGGGAGACAGAGAATCTGAAGCAGCCTCCAGGCTCTGAGCTAGCTGTCAGCACAGAGCCTGAGGCAGGGCTCGAACCCACGAACCCTGAGATCGTGACCTGAGCCGAAGTCTGTTGCTTAACCGACTGAGCCACCCAGGCGCCCCCATAATGTTCACTTAGAAATGTAATAAATTCTATGATCTCTAAATCCTATTCTTCTAATCTTAAAAAAAAAAAAAAAGATTATTTCAAGAATTCTACTTTAGGGACACATGGGTGGCTCAGTCGGTTAAGCGTCCGACTTCAGCTCAGGTCACGATCTCACGGTTCATGGGTTCGAGCCCCGCGTCGCGCTCTGTGCGGACAGCTAGCTCAGAGTCTGGAGCCTGTTTCAGGTTCTGTATCTCCCTCTCTGACCCTCCTCTGCTCACGCTGTCTCTCTCTCTATCTCTCTCTCTCTCAGAAATAAGACATTTAAAAAATTAAAAAAAAAAAGAATTCTACTTTATAAATTTCTGTTACCCATTGCTTAAGTCAATGCATAGAATTTAATATACAATTAATATTAGAATAATAAATCTCTAAATCAGAAGTGCATAGCCCTATAATTTTTTAAATAAACCTAATTAATATTTACTCTTCATGACATTGTACACCTACTTTGCACAAAAGTAGAGTCAATATTTCTTCCAAATACATATTTAATCCCTATTGTTTTACTAAGATTGAAAGTTTCTGCCCTTTTTTACTTTTGAATAAAAAGTCTCTGCAAGTTTCACTTTAAAATTGATTTCCTCCATTTTTCAGGGGGAAATAGGTTGTTAGTTTAAGAACAATTTAAGAACTATCATTTTTCTTGTAATCTTTAATCTTATTTTGAGACTGTCTCCATTTAATTCTTTACCTTTACTTTTTTCCTCTTTATCCATGAGTCAGTCCTAGTTGGCATTTCCTCTTTCAATTCTTTTGTTTATACATTTTAATTGTATGCTCCAGTTAGTACCTCTACTCCTCTGCTGCTTTGACTTTCCTAAATATAACACCTTCCAAATATGTGACTGCTGATTCCATACACTACGAAGGGACTCATTTCTGAAGTGCCAGTTCAGCACTACGGAGTATAAGTACTGAATAGCATGACATGAAAAATAGTGGACTATACCAGATTGCACCGTATTGTTGTAATAGTGATTCATTACAGTTGCTATTAAGTTAGGAAAAACAAATCCCCAAAGGCATTCTTTCCCCAATAAATATAGATCTTTGGATCTAATTGTATACTAGTGCAATAATTAGAGTGATAGGTATACATTAATTATATAATTGGTATCTTTAATAGTTTAAAACATCTTTGTATTTTTATAGTTTATGTGCTTATCATTTAAATGGTATTAAGTGTAATAGTTTAGAGGAATTTTTTTCCCTTTTTAGTTTTTATATTGAAGTATAATTAACATGTAGTGTTATATTAGTTTCAGGTGTACAGTATGAATAACCAATTCTGTACATTACTCAGTGCTCATCAAGGTAACTATACTCTTCATCACCTTTATCTATTTCATTTCTCCCTCACCCCCAACTTTCCTCTGGCAACCAGCAATTTATTCTCTATTTAAGAGTCTGTTGTGGGTCTTTTAGTCTTTTTATTTCTTTGTTTGCTGTGTTTCTTAAAATCCACATATGAGTGGAATCATATAGCATTGGTCTTTCTCTAAGTGACTTATTTCACTTAAGATTTTAGCATTTTATCCTCCATGCCCATCCATTATTGTTGCAAATGGCAAAATTTCATTCTTATTATGGCTGAGTAATATTCTGTTATATATGTATATTTATATTTCTATATATACGTGTGTATATACACACACACATACATNTTTATCCTCCATGCCCATCCATTATTGTTGCAAATGGCAAAATTTCATTCTTATTATGGCTGAGTAATATTCTGTTATATATGTATATTTATACATATATATGTATATGTATATTTATATTTCTATATATTTCTATATCCTCCATGCCCATCCATTATTGTTGCAAATGGCAAAATTTCATTCTTATTATGGCTGAGTAATATTCTGTTATATATGTATATTTATATTTCTATATATACGTGTGTATATACACACACACATACATACATACATACATGTGGCATACTAAATATATATGTGTGTGTGTATACACACACATATATATATAGCTTTATCCATTCATCTATGGATGACACTTGGGTTGCTATCATATCTTGACTATTGTAAATAATGCTGCAAAAAAACATAAGGTGCATATATATCTTTGAATTAGTGTTTTCTTATTATTTGGGTAAATACCCAGTTTGTGGAATTACTAGATCATATGATAATTCTGATTTAAATTTTTAAGGAAATTCCATATAGTTTTCCACAGTGACTGCACCAGTTTATATCCCCAGTACCAGTTTAGGAGGATTCCTTTTTCTCCACATCCTCATCAACACTTATTATTTCTTGTGTTTTTGATTTTAGCCATTCTGACAGGTGTGAGGTGATATCTAATTGTGATTTTGATTTGCATTTCCCTGATGATCAGTTACGTTGAGCATATTTTCATGCCCCATTTGGCCATCTGTATGTCTTCTTTCTGTTCGTGTCCTCTGCCCATTTTTAAATTAGATTATTTGGGGGGTCTTTTGGTGTTGAGTTGTAGAAGTTCCTTATATATTTCGGATATTAACCCATTATTGGATACATTATTTGCAAATATCAGTAGATTGCCTTTTCGTTTTGTTGATGGTTTCCTTCACTGCACAAAATATTTTTATTTTGACGCAGTCCCAACAGTTTAATTTTGTTTTTGTTTCCCTTGCCTAAGACATATCTAGAAAAAATGTTTCTGTGGTCAGTGTCAAATAAATTACTACCTATGTTATCTTCTAGGAGTATTACGGATTCAGGTATCACATTTAGGTCTTTAATCCACTTTGAGATTATTTTTGTATATGGTTTAAGAATGTGGTCCAGTTTCACTCTTTTGCAACTGTCCAGTTTTCCTACACCATCTGTTGAAGGGACTGTCTTTTCTTCAACTTTTGTTTATGTGTTGGCCAAAAATTTATCTGACCTTAGGATATTGCCATCCAGTACACCACTACTGGTAGTCATTGATTTGGCCACACAGTTGAAATTTAAAGCACAACCAGTATTCATCTTCTTTTAACAATAAACTTCAGAGTTATCAGTGATGGTTAAATATCTCAATATTGTCAAATATCATTTAATTACACAAAATTATGACTATAATTCAGTGTAAGACATTGGGTATGTGGAATATTTTGTTTAGGATGTTCAGACTTTTTACTTGTTTTCATTATTATTTATAAAAACAAAAAGAAATGTAACTTGTAAATGGTCATTATATATTTATAAAATATCTAACACATTTACAAGGTTAGGTAGAGTAGAAAATTAAATATGACTATATTTCTACAATCAACATTCTTTAATATAGTTCTAAAATATTAAATCAAATACTTAGAGATACCTTTTAATAAGGACCTAACATGCACAATAAATTAAGATATTTAAGTGATAAGTTGTAACATTATTTTAAAATTATAAATCTTATTAATAAATTATAAAACTTAAGAAATTTATTAGGAAAAATCTTAAGACTATGAGATAAGCTTGTCCAAATAAAAATACCAAATTCTTTCTTATAGGTCAACAAGTTACTCACCTAAGTGGCCCTGCTTCATTGAGCTGCTAAAATATTACCAATTTTCTTATATTCTAAAAATATTCCAAAAATATATTCATATACATATATGTGGAATAAAATATATTCCAAAAATATATATATATTAAAATTTTGATTAAAATGCTTGAATAATTCATTCTTTCCACCTAATGTTTGTGACCAACACCAGTATTTGTTTTGTTTTNCTATGCCTCAGCATTTCTGTATCCCTTGGGTAAGTTCCTAGCAGTGTGACCAACACCAGTATTAACAGCTACTTATTTTTCTACTTAAATTGATTTTTACTATTGATATCAATTTTTCAAGTGAGTATTTTGCCTAGTTCTGTATTTGAAAATGAAAATACTGTTTTTCTTACTGTAATTGTATAAAATAAATGGAATTTAAAAGTAGCAGATCACATAATACTAATTTGAACCCAGCGAGAAAATACAGCAAATAGCACTAGTTTCCTTTCCATGTCCATATGTTGAATTGGAATACTGTAAGGTAACACTCTCGTCAGTATCCTGTATCTTGCCATGAAAACAGCATTTTGAAGCATTTATATTTCAGCATTTTTGTATCCTTTCTAACATCTTAATAAATGACTTGAATTATTATTTTAAAACAGTTTCAAAGACAACTATATTCTATTTTTTTTTTCTTTTCCCGAATCCCTTGACAGATTTTGTATCCAACATAATGCCAGGTCTGCGTTATCTGATAGTTCAGAGTTTTACCAAAACATTTTATTTCCATTCCAGTCATTGTCTCCTGAATTTGCCTTAGTAATGAGAACTTCAAACCTAGAGATGGGTTGTGATCAAGTTTTATGGCTGATTTCTATAAGGAATGACAAGGTTAAGACTTCCACAAATCAATCTGATTATGGCTAGGACTGCTCTTTTTTGTAAGCACAAGCAAGTGGTTAAATAACAATTATCACTATGCTGAACGAATCATGGCATTTTGTTACATTCTTAGTTGCTTGTTTCTAGGATATAGGAAGAACTTAGTAAATAATTAATTACAGTGTGAAAGCTACTACCTCACTTGACAATTTCTTTTAAAAATAAACTATACTCTTGGGTCCTTCTTTAAATAGTTTTCTTATCCTTGGTACACATCTAAATTGTCTATAATGTGCTAGGAATGCATGACTTAATCCCAGTTACTAAATATATAAAACAGAAACAAATTTTCTGTTAATCATAAAGTAAAGATAATCTTTTATTTATTAAAAATAAATAATCATAGATTTTAAATTATCAAAAATAAGTAATCATAGATTTAAAAATTTACTTAGTATTTGGCATTTAGTAACAAGTATAGCCATCACTCAGAATAATCCATTCATGTATTAAATATTTTTGAATTGATTTGCCACTTTCCACCAGAGTTCAATAAATACAAGTGTAACCATTAAAATTTTTTTCTGAATGTTCAAAACGGAAAAAAAAAATCATTCATGTTCCCCTAATAAACAGAACCTAATTAGCAATTTGAAATTTAAATTCTGGCTTTATTTCAGGCTTCCAGATTAACTTGGGAAAACACTAACTGCATTTTTTTCTACTCAGTTTTCTGATTTTGAAGTGTTTATATTCATTTATTTAATATGCTTTTTAAAACACAGCCAGCTGATATTATAAATTTTTTTCTCAATGCTTTCAGAATAGAATATTTATTGAAACATGGGAACCAATAAACATATTTTTAAAAATTTTCTTTATTATTCTCTTTCTTGAAACAAAAATTTATACATTCAGGGTTTATTATTATTATTAACACAGAAACTTATTGTATAGTTTACCAAACTTTAGTTTCTCTTAAAACGTTTGTAAGTATTCTTTGACTGCATAGCTTTCTACTGCTGATGTGTGTGTGTGCGCGCGCGCGTGTGTGCACTCGTGTGCGCGTGAGCACGTGAGCGTGTGGGCATTTGGGATCCCGTAGTTTTCCTATTCAAGGAATATCTGCCCATATGAAAACATATATATCCTTTTACTATTTAGGTAAGCTATTTCTTTCAAAATTCATGAAAGAAAAACAACGACAAAACTTATTTAGGTTTCAGCCTGATGGCTCAAGGATAGAAAAACACTGCTTTGCCTAGAACCAACACAAAAGGGAAGTAAATGACAGAGATTTTATGTTTAAGATGGAAGGATCTTTTCATATTACAGAGCTTTGTAGGAGACCTGAAGCAGCCCATTGAAAAAGTAGATGAGTATTTTTCTTGTTTATTTTTACCGGAAAGGAAGTTTTGTGTTTTTTTAACATTTATTTATTTTTGAGACAGAGCACAAGTTGGGGAGGGGCAGAGTGAGAGGGAGACACATAATCCAAAACTGACTCCAGGCTCTGAGCTGTCAGCACAGAGCCTGACGTGGGGCTCGGACCCATGGACCACGAGATCATGACCTGAGCCGAAGTCGATGCCCAACCCACTGAGCCACCCAGGCGCCCCTGGAAAGGAAGTTTTAAGAGCACTGAATGCCCCTTGGCATTAAAGACATTATTGAAAGATCAGAGTAAATAAAGCACATGATGTAGAATAATTGTATGACTACAAAACTATGTAGAATTAACCCTAAACAACACAGGCGTATGGGCACTGAACCCACACACAGTTGAAAATCCACATATAACTTTGACACTCCCCAAATTATTGACAACCTTATGTCAGCTGGAAGCTTTACTTACAACGTAAACAGTCAATTAACACATATTTTTATATTATACTTATTTTTGATATTTTTATGATAAAATAAGCTAAAGAGAAGAAAATGTTATTAAGAAAATCATAATGAAGAGAGAAAAGATTTTACAGTGCTGTATTGTATTTATTGAAAAAAATCAGTGTATAAGTGAGCCTATACAGTTCAAACTCATGTTCAAGGGTCAGTTGTGTATGGTTTTTATTTTTTCTACCTAAAAGGAAAATTTATTTGGGAGAATTTTTTTTCTTAATAAATTATCAAATCACACATAGGTTCTTTGAAACCCAGAATAGCAATTATTATTGAATTTTAAGTTGTACTTAGGTTTTAGAGAAGCAATCTTTTATTCAACATATTTTAGGAAGAACGCATGGTGTTTAGGGTGTAAGATGGTTGTACTGAACCTAGTAAGTAATAGATTGCATAACCTTGGTTAATTTATTAGCCACCTGTTTCATTCTTATAGTATAATAGAAAAATTAGTATTCCATCACTACATATACAACATTTTGCTCTCTGAGTATTCAGAGGAATATTTCAAATCAGATAAAACCTCAGGAGTTGAAATTAAGAATAACCAACATGCATAACTTTCAGAAAGCTTAGATATAAATTCAGTCTTTAGCATTTTTCTTTATTATTTTTTAAATTTTTTAACGATTATTTATTTTTGAGAGACAGAGAGACAGAGGACGAGCAAGGGAGGGGCAGAGAGAGACATGGAGACACAGAATTCAAAGCAGGCTCCAGGCTGAGCTGTCAGCACAGAGCCTGCTGCGGGGCTCACACTCATGGACCATGAGACCATGACCTGAGCTGAAGTCAGGGGCTTAACCGACTGAGCCACCAGGTGCCCCTCTTCATTATTCTCTTTATCATAGGGCCTTTTATTGAAAACCTATAAAAATAGGAGCACCTGGGTGGCTCAGTAGGTTAAGTGTCTGACTTCTGCTCAGGTCATGATCTCACTGTTTGTGAGTTCAAGCCTCACATTGAGCTGACAGCTCAGAGCCTGGAGCCTGCTTCAGATTCTGCCTCTGTCTCTCTGACCCTCACCTGCTCATGTTCTGTCTCTCTCTTTCTTTCAAATATAAAATAAAACATAAAAAAGTCTTAAATAAACGGAGAAAAATTACTTCAAGAATTCCTCAGATAGTGGATTGAGTTAACACCAGTACAAAAACAATTACTGCAGGACCTGAGGTTTTATTATATCTATCTGGATTAAAAACCACTGTGAATTTCAATAATAATTATAACTTGAATGAACACAAAGTTTACGGGTATCCTGTAAAAAGGACAATAACACTGTCAGACATTACTCTCTTTTTTTGGTGATTATTTTTTTATTTTTTTATTTTTTTTACAAATAGTTTATTGTCAAGTTGGTTTCCATAAAATACCCATTGCTCATCCCCACAAGTGCCCTCCTCCATGCCCATCTCCCCCTTCCCCCCCACACACCCATGAGTCCTCAGTTTGTTCTCAGCATTCAAGAGTCTCTCATGGTTTGCCTCTCTCCCTTTCCCCCACCATTTCTCCCTTTCTTCTCCCCCTTGGTCCTCCGTTAAGTTCCTCCTAATCCTCCTATACGTGCAAACATATGATATTTGTCCTTCTCTGCCTGACTTATTTTGCTCAGCATAACACCCTCAAGGTCCATCCGTGTTGCTACACATGGCCAGATTTCATTCTTTCTCACTGCCGTATAGTATTCTATCGTATAGATAAACCACATCTTCTTGATCCATTCGTCCATTGACAGACACTTAGGCTCTTTGCATGTTTTAGCTATTGTTGAGAGTGCTGCTATGAGCATTGGGGTACATGTGCTCCTATGCATCAGCATTTCTGTATCCCTTGGGTAAATTCCTAGCAGTGCTATTGCTGGGTCATAGGGGAGTTCTATTGTTAGTTTCCTGAGGAACCTCCACACTGTTTTCCAGAGGGGCTGTACCAGTTTACATTCCCACCAACAGTGTAGGAGGGTGCCTGTTTCTCCACATCCTCTCCAGCATCTAGAGTCCTCTGATTTGCTCCTTTTAGCCACTCTGATTGGCGTGAGGTGGTATGTCAGACATTACTTTTGATTTTCACATTAGACAGTGCTCACACCCTCCTTCAGTCACTCAAAGTGTACCCATCATACAGATTATCACTTTCATTTCTCCCCCAAAAACATGAACGTACTTCAACACACACATATAGTAGGCAGCAGATCAAATTTAATAAACTATGAACATGTTTGAGATGATATATCAAGCAAGGAATAAGGATATGACTAGATTATTTGATATTTTATTTGGCAGTTCTGAATACCAGCAGACTTCCCAGAGTCCGAACTGTTCTATGAGATGCACTCTACAGTGAATTTGGATGAGCTTGACCTATAGAAGGAACAAAGTTCAGGGCAAGAAGGCCATTGTACACTTGGAAATGGTTTTGAATTGAGAGCTACATGACAGTAGGTTTGAAGCATGATCTTGCACACTTGAGACATGCCAACATGAAAAAAAAAAAAAAGGAAGAAAGAAAGAAAGAGTAATGCTGTCTCTACAACTTTTCCATGGGAGTTAGGATTTGCCCCAGTGAGATTCTCACTGAGATTACATCCTATGAGAGCCCTGAAAGATGTGTCCCTTTTATCAAGCCCCACTGAAAACACAATGCTTCTTGTAGCATGTGACCACTCGCCATCCAGAATCAGTGTCTATGGGGTAAGCCATCCTGCCCAGCCTTTGAGATTCTAGTTTCCATGTTTGGTTGATGCAAAGAGCAATCCTAGACCCAGCCTCCAGTCTTGGCAATGACCTCATGCCCATCTTCTTTCACTACTTTTAGATAATCTGATCTTGGCAGAATATTTTAAAAAGAGAGAATGACACATTCTAGGTAGGAAGCATGTTTTAATTTTAATGTTTTCTATTTTCTCTATTTATTCTGTAATCTAGAAAGTTCTTCCCTGCTATTTCCCTGCTGCTTGTCTTCTACAATTAGCTTAATGAATTCAGCATGCTAACCAACTAGACCCAATTATTAACTACTTGATTATTGGTTGTCTAAAATTAATCAATTTATTTAACAGACACATAGCCTTCACTATGTGCCAAAGTACAAATTGCTTTACAAATATAAACTCGTTTATTTTTCACAGCAATATAAGATACTTATTTTTTCTATATTAATACATAAGGGAACTGAGGCAGAGAAAGAATAAATACCTTATCCATCATGGTCAAACAGCACATAAGTTTTGGAACCAGGTTTCAAACTAAGGCAGTCTGGTTCCAGAGTCTCTATTGTTAGCCATTTTGATCTGTTGCTCTTATCACACTGTGTTCTGACAATTTGTTCACATCTTTCTGCCTATAAATATTGACATGACCATTCAATCTTTATTAAATAAATGAAAGCTCTGGTATGCATAATCTTTGTTTAGATGATTTAATAGTATGCTTTAAAACCCTGACAAAAAAGTCATCTAACAAATTGATTAAAGTGTAAGTTATAAATATACTATAAACCTGATATTTGTCTGGTAACACTTATATAGATCATTCACATATATATTGAGCAGCATGGCTGCTTATTTGACTTATATTTGAATCATGTCACCTAATAGAGAATGAGTATAGAAAGTATAAATAGTGCCTGTTGTAGAAATAAATAATAACTTGCATCTGCACAGTATACTTTTACTACCAAATTTTACTTCCATTTGCCAATTAAGTTATTTTAAAAAGAGAATTGTTGACTACTTTTCTTGCTTTCAGTTCATGTTGAATTTAATCTGTTTGACCAAGTCAACATCTGCCAGTTAATGAGACTATTTTCTTTTTTATAGTATTTGGTAATAAGAGCTATTGATAATTTGGGGCCATTTTGTTAGTGACATGTACAATTTAATGATTCTCTTTATAAGAAGACAATTTAGCATGATATTACACTTTTATTTTTGTATTTTGTATTATTCTGCAAAACCTGTCAGGGAGTAGAAAAATGAACAGCTCTTGTCATAATACAATATTAAAATTTCTTAAATTTAAAAAATCTAAACTGCTAGTATTATTTTGTCTACAGAGATATTTCTAAGCATTCATATTTTTACACAGAGATTTTCTTAAGTAATGATATTTTTAACCACAGGCAATTCTTTTAGTCACTGTCAAAATGACAACTACCTTTAAATGGTGTATATTGTCTTAGCATACGAAAGCATCGTATCTAATGACTTTTGACATTAATTATAGGTACCAACATTTTTAAAATAAAATGTCATAAATGGCATCACATTGCTTACCTCCACAATATTTCTGGTTGGCAGACAGTTTGATCTTTGCTAGAAAATTAAGGACTCAGTCAGCAAGTTCTATTGCCTTATAATTTTTTTCAGAAAATATGTTATCTTTCTCATTTAAGAAATGAAGGTATTTTCTTTTAATATCTTAGAATTTCTATATGCAGTGAAAATATTGTTGATTTTAACCTAAGCCAAATTGTAGACTCAGGAAAAGCAAGCGTTCATGCAGTATATATGCGTGAATCTTTTTATTAGCTATATGCCCAATATTATATTAATCTGCTTTTTCAGGAAATAATTATGTAAGACAAAGATGTTATAATTTTTATGTGATGAAAATAAATATTTCCATATTAATTACTAAATGTTGAAGTGAATGAAATCTTCACTAAAAGAATAAAACTAAGAGATAAAGAAGAAAGAGATGTACATTTGTTAATGAAATGACCTATAGAACATTAAAGAAAGTTCCTTTCTAATGTTAAAAGATATATATTTTTAAAGAAATATAATCATTTCACACTGAAACACTTATCAAAAGAATTAAACAATTTAGAAGAGGAATGGATAAAGAAAGTGTGGTATATATACACAAAGGAATATTACTCAGACATAAAAAAGAATGAAATCTTGCCATTTGCAGTGACATAGATGGGGCTAGAGAGTATTATGCTAAGCAAAATAGAGAAAGATAAATGCTATATGAGTTCACTCATATGTGGAATATAAGAGACAAAATAAGCATAGGGAAAAAGAGAAAGATGGAGGCAAACTAAGAAACAGACTCTTAACTATAGAGAACAACTGATGGTTTACCAAATGGGAGGTTGGGAAAGGAAACAATGAATAAAATATATGATAGGGATTAAGGAGTACATTTGTCATGATGAGCACCAGGTGTTGTATGGAAGTGTTGAATCACTATACTGTACACCTGAAACTAGTATTACACTGTATGTTAACTAACTGGTTTAAATTAAAACTTAAAAAAAAATAATGAAAGATTTTAGGGGGCCTGAGTGGCTCAGTCATTTAAGCATCATGACTTTGGCTTAGGTCATGATGTCATGGTTTGTGACTTTGAGCCCACCATTGGTCTCTCTGCTGTCAGCACAGAGCCTGCTTGGGATCCGCTATCCGCCTCTATATGCCCCTTCCCCTCCCGTGCACTCTCTCTCTCTCTCTCTCAAAAATAAACATTTAAAAGAAAAAAAAGATTGTTATGTCGGAAAGCTAAATATTACAAAGATAAATAATTTCAATTTCAATTTAGAGTTTCAATGAGTTTCCATCCCAATGCAAATCCAGAAGGAACATTGTTAAAAATATAGAAAATTAATTATTGTTTTACTAGAATAATACAGGGGCAAAAAAAAAACCCAAAGAATTTTGGAAAAAAATAACTTACTCTTTCAGATACTAAGATATACATCACAAAATAGAGAAATTCAAGCACGATGTTAAATAATTAAAAATATATTGATCAATGAGAACAAAATCGGTAGTCTCCATTATTATAAGATAATTCATGATTAAAAAAAGAAAGCACAGATGACCAGATATCTCAGTAATAGTCAGAATATTTTGTAACAATTAGCAATTCTGGAAATAATCATGTCAGATTCTCACCTCACAATTTGTGCTTAAGCAAAGTACAGCTATATTACTGTAATGGTTAATTTTGTCAACTTGCCTAGGCTGTGGTGGTGTTTGGTCATAGATCAGTCTAAATATTGCTGTTAAGGTGGGGTTTTTTTTTTGAGATAGTAAACATTTTAAATAAGTAGACTTTGTTTTTGTTTTCCTTTTTAATTTTTTTTTTTTTAATTTCTAGGAGAGAAAGAGAGAGACAGCGTGAGCAGGGGAGGGTCAGAGAGAGAGGGAGTCACAGACTGAAACAGGCTCCAGGCTCTGAGCTGGCAGTCAGCACAGAGCCCGACGCGGGGCCCGAACCCACGAACCACGAGATCGTGACCTAAGCGAAAGTCAGCCGCTCAACCGACTAAGCCACCCAGGCGCCCCTTAAATAAGTAGACTTTGAATACAACACATTACCGTCCATAACGTGGATGAGTCTCATCCAATCATTTGAATGACTTAAGAGCAGAGACTGAAGTGTCCCAAAGTAAGACTTTTCAAATCAGCAACATCACCTTTTTTCCCGAATATCCAGCCTACCCTGCTGACCTACCAGGTTCACATTTGCTACACCTAAAATCATGCGAGGCAGCTCCTTAAAATAAATCTCCTTCTCCTACTAGAGGTGGAATGAATATGTATCCTATTGGTTCGCTTTTCTGGAGAATGAATAAAATTACTACATTTATATATATTAAGTTATTGACAATAGAATTAAACACTTGTCAAAACTTCTTGAGATAGATGAAATTTCTATGATTCAAAAAAAAAACAGAAAGAGAGGTGACTAAATAAAATTAAAACTTCTTTATTTACAATATTAGAGAAAAAATATAATTATTTGGGAATGTACATACTCTGGTAGTTTTAGCATGCAAGCTCAAATACAAATTAAGATAATTTCTAAATAGGGAACCCTGGGTAGCTCAGGGTGGCTTAAGTCAGGCTCTGTGCTGACACCTAGGAGCCTGGAGTCTGTTTTTGGATTCTGTGTCTGCCAAACTCTCTGCCCTTCCCCCACTAGCTCTCTGTCTCTGTCTCTGTCTCTGTCTCTCTCTCTCTCTCTCAAAAATAAACATTTTTAAAAGAAGATAATTTCTAAAATATACCCTTTTCTTTGTTGCTTTTGCCACTATATACCAAAAGCAGAAACTTGTGATTCACCTTTAATTCTTTATATTTATCCTTGCTACCAGCAACCTGTCAATCTTTACCTCTTCATAATTTTATGAATTGTGTTCCTCAAATCTGTCCCTGCCTTCTCCCTTGCTAAAGCTACTCATTACCTTAATTCCATTCTCATCTCTATGATTATAGTAATAAACTATAATCACTTTTTCCATTCTTGTTCCCCTCAAACTTATCTCTCCCAAAGCTGCCAGTATGAAATTTTAGCCTTCAAACAATGTTGGTAAAAACTTTTGGTAGAAACCTATCACCTGTGAAAGAAAGCAGATATTCGCAAATCTATTACCTTTCTACTACATCTACTACTGTCAAATCTCACTGCTTGCTCTTCCATGCTTTTCATTTTACAAAATAGTAACACAGAGTAAACGTGACATTAATTCAAACACAATTCTATTGCTTTTTCACATATCTGTTTTTTTTCCGCAGAATCTTTCACCATCGCATCCTTCTGTTCACTTCTCTGTATCTTTTAAAGCCCAGCTCAACCTTGAGTTTTTGTGGTATCTTCATTGATCCACATGGCAAATAAAATGAACATTTCCTCTATGAATTCATAAACTAACCTCTGCTCCAGAGCTTTTTTCACTGTATTGTAATTATTAGCTTGAGTGTATAATTCACTTACTGAAATATTAATAATTTATAGATAACAATTATTCATTATTTGAACTCTACAGGCTGGCTCATCATGTGTACTCACTGAATAATTCTGAAGTGTAAAGTACAGTAGTTTCACTACTTAAGACCAATAAGTTCAGAAAGAACTTACAGTGAAAAAGAAATTAACTTTATGATTTATTTCAAAATATGTGAGCTTAAATCAGTATGCAAAATTGCATTTACAATTATTTTTTAGACATTTTGCTTTCATTATTTTGTAGAGCAAAATTAGAAACAAAACAATGTAATAACATATAGTCCTTGAGTAATTGATTTATAGATGGTTTTTATTTTATTTTGTATATGATCTTTGGACATTCAGTTCAGAAATTATGAAGAAACCTAGGGGAAATTTTGATTGAATATATAAAATTTATTACAGACAGTTGTTATTTCTAACAAAACCACAATTTGGCTACTTTATGTAATATAGACACATAAAAATAATATTTAAAGATTTGTTTTCAACCAACACTATCATAATTTATTGGAAAGAGTACTGGATAATATAGTAATATTCTTGTTTGTTTACTTGTCCATAAAAATTTGGGCCAAACACAGTTTTCCAATCTGTATAATTGGTACAATATTATACAAGAGACTTTTTAATGGTTCAAATGTATTAATTGTCAATAAGATAACTTAATAACCTTAAAACTAAATAAAACATATTTAGTAATAAGTTATCAAGTGTTTATATCTAAATAAGAGTGCAAAAGTCTAATATGAAAATTGCTTATTTTACTTAGAAAAAACTTCTTACAACAGAAATCAAAACTATTATCTATAAACCAAAAATAGTACTGAATTAATTTAAAATTGGTATTTTATTAGAACTGCATTCAAGTACTTCTTATGTATTTAATGATCTCTCTTTATTTCTTTATTCCCAGAACTACTCCACTAATTAGATGATGCACAGTATAATTTCAATAATAC
Source organism: Crocuta crocuta (assembly GCF_008692635.1). Lineage (NCBI taxonomy): Eukaryota > Metazoa > Chordata > Mammalia > Carnivora > Hyaenidae > Crocuta > Crocuta crocuta. The sequence goes on along the minus strand of NW_027531917.1, from coordinate 5,554,030 downwards.
TTATTATAAGTTAGTAGAAAAAGGTAGAATCAGCAAACATATTTTGACAGAAAGAAACCCTTGGGGAAATGTCTTATAAAATTTATGATGAACAAACAAAATGCTTCTAGTAACCACCTTTGTAATTTAAAAACAATACAACAAAATAAAAAGATTAGCATTTTTAAAATGTCATCGGTTTGACTGTTTACAGTAACCACCATTAAGTCACTAAACTATGAAGTAACTTAGTAGTATAATTTTGAAAACCATTATTGGGGCACCTGGGTGGCTCAGTTGGTTAAGTGTCTGACTTCGGCTCAGGTCATGACTTCATGGTTCATGAGTTCGAGCCCTGCATCAGGCTCTCTGCTGACAGCTAGGGGCCTGGAGCCTGCTTCAGATTCTGTGTCTCCCTCTCTCTTTGCCCCTCCCCTGCTCACACCTCCCTCTCTCAAACATAAATACCCCCCCCCAAAAAAAAAAGAAAGAAAGAAAGAAAGAAAACTATTATTGATTCCAAAGGCTATTAAAAGAAAATCATGTAATTTTTCTTGTCAGAAGACTTTGGTTTTAGGACAAACCAAAGTTCTTAACCCCACCCTACTTTCTTCTGAAGACTCTATAAAATCTGTCCCTCTCTACATTTTCAGTACTGTATCAGAGTATTTATATTATAAACATTAGAAAACCCAATTCCAAGTTTGTTCAGTAAAGAGAGTATTTTCTCACAGTGGATTTGCTAAGAGGCAGTGGGTGCCATGCAAGCTTTTAAATTAAAAAAAAAAATTTTTTTAATGTTTTATTTATTTCTAGGAGAGAGAGAGAGAGACAGCGTGAACAGGGGAGGGTCAGAGAGAGAGGGAGTGACAGACTCTGAAACAGGCTCCAGGCTCTGAGCTGGCAGTCAGCACAGAGCCCGACGTGGGGCTCGAATCCACGAACCGCGAGATCATGACCGAAGCAAAAGTCGGACGCTTAACTGACTAAGCCACCCAGGCGCCCCAAGCTTTTAATAAACACACATCAACTGAGAAAGGATGAGCTCTCCCAGTCTGGAAAAAGCAAGCCACAATTGACCACCTAATCTCAATGTAGTAGAATTTATAAGAGAACCATTGACATGTTGACAAAGAGGAAGCTGAGATAAAAATGAGCTTCATGAAATATAATCAAATCTCGGATAACTTGAAGCCTCAATATTATTTCTTCATGTGGGAATTTGAGAATATCATATATATTTTGATAATCATTGTTGTCAAAAATAATACTCTATTAAAAATATGACTTTGATCATAGTATCTTGTTTTTTTCTGCTACGGTTGGTAAATTTGAAGTCAGTATTTCAAAGGAAAGGCAGAGCATTGACATGTCTTCAAGCTTAAACCGAGTAAGTCCTCAAAAATACTAGTCCTTAACAGATTATTTTTTATATATTCTCTCTAGGCTAGATTACAACTCAATTTATTGTACTCTTTTTGGGCCTCCAAAGTGTCCATGAAGTTTTTTAAACATGGAAAACTTCCATAATTATTTGACTCTTTCTCTTTGATATAACCAAAAGAGTGACTGAGTTCCATCTGTATAGTCCAGTGACCATTACACAAAAACCTATGTTCCATGCATAGCTAAACTTGATATTTTTCACGTAAAGTGTCTGCTTCCTCTGTTTCCCCCCGGACACAGCATGAGCAACTTGATGAGCAATCTAGAAGAAAAGAGCAGTGGTATCCAGTGCCATGACACCAGCTCTGCTCCCAATTCTGGTGAACTGGATGCCTTTGCAAGCTTGCATGCTGAAGTACCAAAAATAGAAAAATATTTCTTCTATTCTTCTCCATGCTGAAACATGGAAATATTGACAACATATCACTTCCATTTCTTAAACGTGGGAACTTTAGCCACCAAAATCGTGTTTTTCCTGGGATAAAGTGGTTAAAAAATGATTCCAAGTAAACTTTCAAATGTATTTTTGAAATGCATTCTATCATAAGTTCAGTCTCCAACCTTTTGTGTCTTCTTCAAGCTCTGGTAATTGTTCTGGCTGCCCTGATTTCTCTGAAGACTTAATCAGACATAGACCCTTGTACTCAATTTTCATTTGGATGATGCTTTCACCAAGTAAAATTTATATCTTTTCTGGATTGATTTTTTTTTTTTTTTGCATTTTGAGTTTTTTCATACAGGTATCAAATTGCTCCAGCAAAGAGCTGAGCTTCCTTTCTCTCTTTGATTGCATTAAACTTCCAAGAAATTAAAAAATATAAATGACTAAACTGTATTTGGACTCTGTTTCATTGGTTTGTCTTTCCTTATGCCAATACTAAACTGACTTTATTGCTGTAGCTTTATTATAAGTTCTGAAGTCTGATAGAATGTTTCTATAATCTTTGTTCTTTTTCAAGATTTGCTTGGCTAGTCTACTCCTTTGCATTTTTATATGTTTCAAAATAAGTTTATTAATTTCTACAAAAAATAAAAAATACTAAGGTTCTGTATGGGGATGAATTGGGTCTATAAGTCAATTTGAGGGGAACTAACATCTTAATAATATTGAGTTGTGTAATTCAAGGTTCTTCAGGGAACCTGAAAACAGTAGGGTATTTAGAGAGATATATGAAGAGGAGACTTATTATAGGAGTCAGCTCACCTGATATGGGAGGACAAGAAGTCCCAAAATTTGCTCTCTCCAGGTTGGAGAACCAGGAAAGCCCTGGGTATAATTCAGTCCAAGACCAAAGACCTGAGCATAGAGAGAAACTAGTGTAAGTCCCAGAGTCAGAAGGCCTAAGAACCAGAAGATTTAAGTCTGAGGGCAGGTAAAGATGACATCCTAGCTCAAGAAGAGAGAGAGCATTTGTTCTTCCTTCCCGTTTTTGTTCTCTTAAAGCTCCCAAAGGATTAGATGATGCCCAACCACAATGGGGAGGACTTGGTCTACTGAATCAAATGCTAATCTCTTCCAGAAACAACCTCACTGACACACCCAGAATTTATATTTTACCCACTATGTGCACATCCTTTAGCCCAGTCAAGTTGACATGGAGAATTAACCATTACCTGAGAATTCCAGTGAATGTAGTCTCTCTCCATATATTTAGACTTGAATTTATCTTAGCAATATTTTGTAGATTGGATGTTGAGATCTTATACATCTTTCATTTAATTTATTCCTATCTACTGTGTTTTTTTTATTTCATTTTCCAATTCTTTATTGCTATTATATAGAAATACAATTGATTTTTTGTACATGGACCTTGTATCCCATAACTTTGCAAGATTCACTTATAAGTTCTAAAAATTATAATTCTTATTTTCCCTGCATATATACAATCCTATCATCTGCAAATAAAGATAGGCTTACCTTCTTTTCTTATGTCTTTTATTACTTTTTCAAGCCATATTACATGGACTAGGATCCCGGTAAAATACAGAACGGACAGTGGTAGTGGAAATTCAAGTTATGGTCCTGGGTTAGGGAGAAAACATCACTGTGGGGTATGATATTAGCTCTATAATTAGTACTTACCCTTATTAGAGTGAAGACGTTTCTTCCTATATATAGGTTGTCTGAAAATTTGTTTTTTTTTTAATGGTATGGAATGTTATCACTTTCTTTTCCTGCATCTTTGATATGTGAGGTTTTTTTCTCCTTTATTCTGTGACCAGTTTTAACTGACTTTGAACCTTTACCTTGCATTCCTGATTTTTGACTGCTAAACCAACCTTTCATTTCAGGAATAAACCCCAGTTTTGATATATTATTGTTTGTATTTGCCTCTGGATAATATTTGCTAAAATTTTGTTGAAGATTTTTACATTTGGACTCAGACAGAATTTTGATCTCTCAGTTTCTTTTCATGTAATGTTCTTGTCAGATTTTGATACTTGCTACATAGGGCTATTTGGGGAATGTTTCATCTTTCTCTCTGTTCTGAAAGAGTTTTTGTTCTTATTGTCATTTATATATGGTAGAACTTTCTAGTGGTGAAATGTGGGCCTAGAGATTTCTTTATGGAAATTTTTAAGTGAAAGTTTATTTACATACACATATATAGAATTAGTCAACCATTCTATATCTTCTTGTGACTACTTCAAAAGTTATGTTCAGGATGTTTATTTCATCTCTCCTAAAATGTCAAATCATTTGCTGAAAATTGTTCAAAATTGCTATTGTGCTTTTATTGCTTGAAGGATCTGTAATTCAGCAATTAGTAATTGTGTGTGGGTAGATTATCCTAGTATTTCTCAGGGAATTAGCTTATCTCTTTTTTTAAGTATTAAGGTACTTTGGGCTTAGTAAAAATCAATTATATGTTTTTTATGTTTGTTTTTATATTTGTTTATATCTGTATTCTTTTCTCTTTCCTTAAGCATGATGTACTTTTATTTTTGTTGTTGGTTCTTGCATTGAAGCTTAAAACATTTCTTTTAATAGTCTCTTTTGTACTATAAATACTTATTTTTAATGTTTTTTATTTTGAGAGATAAAGCACACACATATGTGTTGATGGACACACACACACACACACACACACACACACACATCACAAGTAGGAGAGGGGCAGAGAAAGAGAAGAGAGAATCCCAAGCAGGCTCCACACTGTCACCAAAAAACCTGAGGTAGGGCTCAATCCCACAAACTGAGATCATGACCTGAGTCAAAACCAAGCACGGGTTTCACTGAATTTTACAAATTGCAATTATTCTTCAGTTTTTAATACTTTCTATTTTCTATTGTGTTTCTATTCTTGGCTAATGTATTATTTAGAAGTGTCTTGCTAACTTTAAAAGTATTAGGGAAATTTTAGTTATTTTACTATTGATTCTTAGTTTAATTTCATTATAGTCAGATAAAAAAAGTTCTATATGATTTCAGTCCTTTCATATGTATTTTTATTTGCTTCATGGCCCACTAAATGTTCCATGTACCCTGGAAAGGTATGTGTATTCTGCACTTGTTTGCTACAGTGTTTTATAAATATTGATGAAGTCATGTTTGTTGCAAAGATTCTTTATTTCTTCCATATCTTACTACTTTTTTTCTCTGCTTGTTCTTTCAATCACTGAGTTCAAATCTTTAATTATGATGGTTGATTTCTTTACCTTTTTAGTTCTGTCGATTTTTGCTTCACAAATTTTGAATTAATGTCATTAGCTATGTACATATTTATAATTACTGTCTTCCTGATGAATCAACCCTTTTATAACTTAGAAATTCCTTGCTTTTTCTGTTAATTAATAATCGTATCTTCAATTTATTTTGCCTTATGTAAATACAGCCACACTAACTCCTTTAGATTAGTGTTCATCATTTATTTTTCATTCTTTTACTTTTATTTTTTTCTTAGTTTATTGTCACATTGGCTTCCTTATAACATCCAGTGCTCATCCCAACATGTACCCTCCTACATTTAAATCATGTCTCCTATAAACATTATATAGCTGAGTAAAAAATTTGTATCCAATCTGATAATCTTTAAATGGTATATTTAGGCCATTTATTTAATGTAACTAGATATCACTGGGTTTAAGCCTGCTTTCATGCTGTTTTCTATTTTCTGTCTATTCTTTGTTCCTCAGTTCCTGCTTTCCTTTAGGTTAATCAGATTTCTTATATTTAATTTTTATCTCCTTTATTGCCATTTTATATATTTTTCCTTCTTTTTAAGTGGTTACAGAGATAATCATAGATTCTTTAACTTATTACAGCACATATTGAAATAATATTATGTCATTTGACAAGCAATGTAATAATCATTCAACAGTATAAGTTCTGCCTATACATTGTATTATTGCTGCCGTATAAATTTTACTAATTTTTGTCTTATTAGCCCTACAATGAATTTTTATATTTTATTTTATTTTTTCCCTTTATATTCATTTTTGAGAGAGAGAGAGAGAGAGGGAGAGAACATGTGTGTTTATGTGTACATGTGGGAGAGTCAGAAAGAGAGGGGACAGAGGACTAGAAACAGACTCTGAGCTGACAGCAGAGAGCCCAATGCTGAGCTTGAACTCATAAACTCAGATCATGACTTGAGCTGAAGTCAGATGCTAAACCCACTGAGCCACACAGGTTTTTTTTTTTTTTTTTGAAAAAATAGTATTTTTTTAAATAGCATTTTATTTTTTATTTTATTTTTCATGTTTTTATTTATTTTTGAGAAAGACATAGAGAGAGAGACAGAGGGTGAGGCAGGCGAGGGACAGAGAGAGACAGACAGACAGAATCTGAAGCAGGGTGTAAGCTCTGAGCTGTCAACACAGAGCTCGATGCAGGGATCGAACTTGTGAACCATGAGATCATGAGCCGAGGTCAGATGCCTAACTAGCTTCATAATTTTATATTTATCCATATATTTACATTTTCCAGAGCTCTTGATTTCTTCCTAAAGATNTGTGATGTATGAGCGCGAGTGCAAGTACAGAGCTCCTTACTTCTCCGCCATCTTGCCCCCTCTCTCTTTTCTTTTACATATTTCTAATAGTTCTTTTTAAACATTTGTCTGAAAACATGAGTGTCTGGAATATTTGTGGTTTGCTTATATTGATTTTTTTTTACCTTGACTATGGGTCACATTTTCCTCCTTTCCATATGTTCTCATTTTTAATTGTATGCAACATACTTGTTTCAAATTTATTTTTTATGTATTATTCTTTTTTAAAAAATTAAATTCAAGTTACTTAACATATAGCATAGTATGGGTTTCAGGAGTAGAATTTAGTGATTTATCACTTACATATAATACCCAGTGCTCATCCCAACAAGTGTCCTCCTTAATATGTTTTTCCCATTTAGCCCATCCCCCCACCTACCAGCCCTCCAACAGCCTTCAGTTTGTTCCCTGGAATTAAGAGCCTCTCATGGTTTGCCTCTCTCTTTTCTTCCCCTGTGTTCATCTGTTTTGTTTCTTAAATTTCACACAAGGGAAATCATGTGATATTTTTCTTTCTCTCATTGACTTACTTACTTAGCATAATATACTCTAGTTCCATCTATGCTGTTCCATATGGCAAAATTTCTTTTACTTGAATGAACTATTTGTTTTTTCTGTCTGGCAGCTAATATGAGGGCCTAACTCACTGATCTTCATATAATTAAACTGGATAGGGCTGGATTGCATTTTTACTTAATTTTAGCCCATCTATGGTTTCATAAATATTGAAGTGAGATCTAGTACTCTCTCAACAGGATTTTGGCATCTGAGCACTGCAAGACTAGGAAACCTCTCTGTGTTTTCTGTCTCTGTTTTCAGCTTCTTACATTGCCACTTACTTAGCAAAAAGTTCCATGAGAGAAGTGACAAGAAAGTCTAGCTCGGTTTACGAGGTGCTTCCAAATTCCGGTATGATCCATGCCAGCTCATATATGGCTATTCAAATTCTGCCTGTTTCCTCCCTTGGAAAACAAAAAGGTTTTCCATCATCACAAAAACTTTCTCTCTCTGTGGCAGACTTGTTTCTCTACCAACCATGCAAAGTAGCTAAGTTTCCTTAGGGATGGAAATGGCCACTGGTTTCTATTCACCTCTAAAAGGCTTGTTTGCTTTTGGAATTTAATTTATTTGGGTGTTGTGTGCCCTACAAAATTTCAGTAATCTTAAATGCGTATATTAAAAATATGACTTGTTTTATTTAACTTGTATATTCTCATTTTTAAAGTAAGAATGATGAACTTTTATGACTTTTTATATCTAACTGGTAGTAGAATATGTATAATGTACTTTCAAAACATGATTTGATATGTTTCTCTTTATTTTCAAAATGTTTTATATTTTATATGACTGATCCTTCTTGTTTTCCAAATCATTATATACATTATGATTTCAAGTTTTTTATTTCAATGCATATAATTAACTCCTAATCTTCATTATTTAATCATTTCAGTATTCTAGATCCTTTCAGCATTTCCATGAAACTTTCATTACTTTCAAATGTAGAATCAAAAAGGACACATTCTGCATTATTTTTTATTTTTTTAAGTTTTTTATTTTAATTCCAGTTAATTAGCAAACAGTGTTATATTAGTTTCAGGTTTATAATATAGTGATGCAACAATTCCATACATTACTGGTGCTCATCACAATAAGTGCATTTTTTAATCATTATCACCTATTTAACCCATCTTCCCACTACCCTCTCCTCTGGAAACCATCAATTTGTTCTCTGTAACTAAGAGTCATTTTCTTGATTTGTCTCTCTCTTTTTCCCCCTTGCTCGTTTGTTTTGTTTCTTTATTTTTTTATTTTTTGTTTACTTATTTTTGAGAGACAGAGAGACAAAGCGTGAGCAAGTGGGGGGCAGAAAGAGTGGGAAACACAGAATCTGAAGCAGGCTCTAGGCTCTGAGCTGTCAGCGCAGAACCCAGTGCAGGGCTTGAACCCCTGAACTGTGAGATTTTGACCTGAGCTGAGGATGCTTAACCAACTGAGCCACCCAGGCACCCCTATTTTGTTTTGTTCTTGTGGTGGTGGTTTAATTCCACATATGAGTGAAATCANGCTTATATTCAAAATAATTATTTATAGTTTCATATATATATATATATTAGTTGTTTTGTGATTGTTGCTGAAGATTTGCTCTGATCTTGTGTTTCTCTCATAATTTACTGGTCTTCTTTAGTGATATATTTGGATTTATTTCTCATTATGTTCATATTTATTAGTGCTTTTTGATTTGTAGTTACTTTTAGGTTTGTGTATAACATTTTTGCATGCATCAGTCTATATTAAGTTGATGGGCATTTAAGTTTGAACCTATTCTTTACTCCTTTTCTCCCCATGTTTTAAGTATATGGTATCATATTTTACATCCTTTTATTTTGTGAGTTCCTTGACTGATTTTTTTATAATATTTATTTTTACTGATTTTATATGTCCTACCTTTATACTGTCACTTTTGGTCTTTCTTTTCCATTCAGAAAGTCCACTTTAATATTTCTTGCAGGGCTAGCTTAGTGGTATGAGCTCCTTTGGTTTTGTTTGTCTGGTAAATTTTTCCTCTCTTTTTCTATTCTGTATGATAGCCTTGCTGGATAGAATATTCTTGGCTTCAGATTTTTTCTCATTTAGCACTATGTATATATGTCACTCCCTTCTGGTTTGGAAAGTTTTTGCTGAAAAATTCACTGATAGCCTTCTGGGGTTTCCCTTGTATGTTGCAGCCTTCTTTTGTCTGGCTGCTTTTAATTTTTTTTTCTTTATCACAATATTTTGCCAATTTAATTACAATATATCTTGGTATGGATATGCTTTTGTTGATTTTGTTGGAGGTTCTCTTTGTCTCCTGGATCTGAATATGTGTTTCCTTCCTCAGATTAGGGAAATTTTCAATTATATTTCTTCAAATAAATTTTCTGCCCCCTGTTCTGTCTTCTTCTTCTGGGACTTTTGTAATATGAATGTTATTACATCTCATAGAGTCACCAAGTTCCTTAGGTTTATTCTTGTTTTGCATAATTCTTTTTTCTCTCTTTTGTTCAGCTTGATTACTTTCTATTACTCTGTATTCTAGGCCATTAATTCATTCCTCTGCTTCTCCAGTCTACTGTTCATTCCATTAAGTATGTTTCTTATTTCACTTATTGAGCCCTTTATCTCTGCTGTGTATTCCTTAGCTCTATATTAAGGTTCTCAGTGATGCCTTCCATGCTTTTCTCAAGTCCAGTGAGTATCTTTATGGTTGTCACTTTAAATTATTTATCAGGCATGTTAATTATATTGGTTTTGCTTAAGATTGTGGATGTGGCCTTGTCCTGGTCTTTGGTTTGGGACAGATTCCTCTGTCTCTTCATTTTGTATCTGTGCCTTCTTCTATGTGTTGGAAAAATCAGCGAAATCTCCTGTTCCTGAAGAACAGGTAATGACTATATGAAGAAGTCCTGAAGTACCCCACTCTGTAGTTTCCTTTGTTCCCCAGGACCTAGCACTTTAGGCAGTGCTCCAGTATGTCTTGTGTGTGCCCTGCTGTTTTGTCATGATCATTTTATCATTCAGGCCAGTCACCTGCAGAGGCTCTTTTTGCCTATTGTAGAAATATTTGGTTCCTGGCCTAAATGTGACAAGAGTTATAACTATGTACGCTCTATTATTCTTGAGAAATGATACCTGTGGCCACAAATGCTGGAAGCCAAGGCCCTGCAAAACTACCGGGTCAGGAAATGTACTGTTGACAGGGACTTCAGCCTGTCTTAAGGTGTAGGGGGCTCGCCACATTGAGGTTCAAGCAAGCATGACTAGGAAGGGCAATTCTGCCAAAGAATAGGGGTGAAGGGCTTTGTGTAAGCAATTTACGTAGGGGGTGTCAGCATTGCACTGATTCCTGCAGGTGGTCCTGTGGTAATGCTGAGGGGCCAGGGAAGCAAATAGCACCTGTCAGTTCCTTCGTTGCCAGAGAGATCTCTCCATGAATGCTCCCTGGGACAAACTCCAAAGATGAACAAATAACCTCTCCACTGTGTGCTCTGGGCACTCTTCAGATTCCTTGTTTTCATACTGTATGTTTGCAGACCATTTACCCTGCCTTCTCTCCCAGAGCAGCTCCATTGCTGTCCCTGTTCCATTCCAGGAAAGCCTACTAACCTTCAAAACTCTGGGCTTTAAACCCTGACAATTTCAAGAACTCAAGAAAATTCAACCCATCTCAATTTCCGAGCCAACTGCTATTGGGATTCAACTTCTGCATGTGCCCTCCTATGTGGTAGTCTGTCTCTTGCCCTTCTCTATGACCATGGCTTCCTCCCCACCACAGTGGCCCCAATCTGTTTCTCTCTCAAAGCATGATTTTGCACTTTCTGCCTTCTTTGTTCAGTGTGGTCTCTTCTCTCCCTTTTGTTGTAGGTTTTTTTTCTGTCAGTCTTTAGATCAATTTCTGGGGTATTTAAGATGATTTGATAATTCTCTAGTTGTATCCAGGAGACAAAGTGAGCCTGGGGTCCTCCGACTCTGCTGCCATCTTTCAAACCCCCTCATATTGCTTTACTTGTTCAAAACAGTGAAATATTCTATACATAAAGGCTATAATTTTTATTAATATTATTTAAAGTATTTTTAGATCCTAAGCTGGCCACTAGACAAACTACATTTTATTAGGTAAAATCAATGAGGCAATTGAAACTTTTAAACAGAAAATACAAAATGTGACACCACTGGTTAGGTCATGATTTTAGAGGTTGTTTCGATATTGAACAAGCAGTTAATTATTTAAAAGTTTTGATAACTATGGGACATCAATCCATGTTCACAAAATCTCATTTTAAAAACTTTCTTTCAGATGAAGAGGAAACTATCTGCTTAGTGTCCCCTTCCACACACATTCACATCCTTTCCTTTCCTATTTCTTTTTCTCTACCATTATCATTTTGTTTCATAATTGGCATAGGTTTATATTAATCTCACCTTCACACTCTCAGGAAATAAAATGTTATATACTTTCAAAATGGAGGATACAGACATATTTAGTGTAGCACAATAAATTTCATTAGTAAAGCAAATCTCAGATTAACTACAAATGGGGCATTTTTAATGATTATTATCCTCCATTTAAATGGATGCATTTTAAATAGTAAAGAAGAGTTATACTTGTAGTTTTCTTTCTCTGTCAGACTTAACAATGGTAGTTACAAAAAAGAAGGCAAATCATGAAGAAGCATACTGTGGCCTCTGAAATATACTAAATTGCTAATCTTCTGCTGACCAATATATTCAGTATTCTGTAGAGTAGAGTAGAGGTTTGAATCTTTTCTATTAGACAATGAACAAAATTATGGTGGAGAGAAACATGTTATCATCCCTCCTCTTTCAAAAACTCAGAGAGGGGAAATTCACCCAAAAGTTGTCCAAAACGTGTATTCCTTTTCAATTGCATAGCATCCACCCCCTTCAAGTATATATGTTTGTGGGAGTTTTGGAAAAGAATCCAGCACAGTATGGGATTCTGCTGACCTATAGCTAAGCATTGGGAAGGAGAGAGAGATATGACACTCGTTTGGACCCAAGAGATGCTTCTTTTTTTCTGGGCTTACAAACCTAACATAATTCTGACCTTGAAGGGGTAACTTATTTACCACATCATTCTGTGTTCTCAGGGGAGAAAAAGTATGAATTTAATTATATCCTTGTCAAGAGGTAATTCCATCTCAAAAATTAATTTTCAGTGCTTTGGAGTTATTGCACATTAAAAATATTGTCACACAAAAGACATGGGTGGCCTGTCACAAACATTATGAAACTATTGACCTTACATAGCTTCATCTGCACAACTATTGATTTTTTCTGTCTTTATTTTGACATTTCATATGATTTCATCTAAGATTCATCACTGTGGAAATGTCAGGTTTAAGGGTATGCTTTTATTGTTTAGGAAGAGCAATCTTAGAAATGGTTTACTACTTATCTATTAGAAGCAGTAGGTTGGATTCATCAATGTTGAAATGATTCAGCATCAAGTTATCACACTTATTTTTCCAGAGGTTTCAAGATTGCTCTTTTTCTCTCCTCCTGAGAAGCGAATTGGGTTGTCACTTTGGGTATTAGATGTCAATAATTCCTAACTGGGCTTTGCAACACCAAACACATGAATACTCCTAATTTAAGGACTTTTGGTTTATGAGTGATATACTCATTAATACAATTTCTGTTTGTTTTGGGAAGGTGATGGAGGCTTTAATACATTTCCAAACACCAATTACTCAGGATATAATTAGAAATCAGTGTTTTAATGCAATTTTATTATATCAATGTTTTGTCATGTCCAAATTTTCAGACTAGATTCTTCATGTTGTCTTCAGAGATAAATGAAGTTTTAAAGACGCTGAATGGGGACCAAAATATCTTCTGAAAATATGTGTCTCCCTTTTGCTTGGCTAGCTTTTTTAAACTGACATTTGCAGCACATTACAAAATACAAAATAAACTGAAGACTTCATATCAACAGTTGAATAATTTATGTGTAAATAGACTGACTTTTATTAGTATAAAAATTGGAAAAAGAGTCAACAAATTATTTGTGTTACTATAGACTAGTTTTAAACCAGGAAACAGCATGTAAAAATCATATTTCCAGTCAGAACCAGCTACATAATTTACAAGGCTCAGTGCAAAATGAAAACATAGAGCACTTTGTTCAAAATTATTAAGAATTTCAACAGCACATATTAAACTAAGTGCAAAACCCTTCTAAGCATAAGACCCTGTGAGACTACACAGGTTTTATGCTTGTGAAGCCAGCGCTGTTTCCAGTTCCTATCCATGAATATTTAACTTTCTGATTCCATTTCCTAATGAAGAAGAACTTGACCTCCTTACACTACAGCTTTCCTTCCTAAAGTAAGTAACCTCAAACTAAGATAATCCATGTACAGATTTACTAAAATACCATTAACTATTTTTTTCAAAAATAAATAATAATGCTAAGCTATGCAAAATAATATCTTGCTTGACTGTGCTTTTTTAAGTCTCCAAATTAGAGATTTGTTTTTAATTTTGTATAACTAACTGAAGTAAAAAAATTAAAATTAAATAAAAGTAAATTTCACTTAATCTTATGCTAGCATTTCCTTTTCATGTAAGGTAGTTCTAAAAGCTTCAGGTATCTGTCCATCTGTCAGCAGGTTTGCAGAGAAAAAGTACTGTTAATGAAAATGGCCATATACACAAGGTGACCTTTAAAAGTTACCCGTATTCTCAAAATGACACTGCTTTCCACGGCAAATAAGAAACTATTATCTGGGTTTCATGTTTTCAACCACTTGTTATCAAAGCGGTAATAATTGATTAAAAAGGAAAGAAAGCATTACAATGTGACTATATCTCATCTATTAATGAAATATTTTTCTATTGGCTAGGAAAAAATTGTTACCAGGAGAAATTTTATGCATAAAATACATTAGGAATTTTTTTCCATATGATTCTTGAATTCTACATTTTTACAATAATTTAAAATCAAGTCACTATACTAAAATGTAATTACATTTTTAATGGCACATGTTTTTTTTCTTCAATTGAATGGAAAACCCAAGATTTTTTTGAGTCGTTAATGTTTTAATTATGGTATTTGATTCAGTGAAGAACAATTCTCCTAATGAGAGCTGGACTACTTAATGACATTGCTAAGTGTATTATTTAACTCATCAGATTTTTCCTCAATCCCAGCATTTACTACTTTCTTTTACATATTCAGAGCAGATATGCTAGCCTGTGTATTAATGATAATTGAAGTTATTCAGGTAGATGACGAAGAAAATCAGGCCCCTCAGGGTGTCATAGTCCCTTGTAGTTTAAAGAGAAGCTTTCAAGAGCTGCGTGTATAAATTTGAACAAAATACTCTACTCCACATGCCACTACAGATTTTCTAAGCATTTGATCATACAACTGAGAATGTCTCTGGCAAGATACGGTCTCACAAAAAGACATTAAATAATAAAAATGGATTTATGAAAAATTCTACATACATTCTGAAAGGTAATTTTGACTATGAAATTATAAGGAAAAGATTTTAATAAGCTCATCATTTTTGTTGAGAAATGATGAAGTTTATATCAGTAGGTGCTCAGATCTGTTTCTAAATCATGGGATTTAAACAAACAAAGAAAAACACTATGCCCATGAAACTTGCGAGATATTTAAAATCTTTAAATCTAGAGAAAAGAAAGCTCTGGAAATCTGTCTTCTAAAGCATATATTTAATTCTATATTCAGATCCCTACCTAAAAAAATACTTTAAGAGGTCTGATAAAATTGCAAAATGCAAATGGGATCTATTGACTTTAAGCAGAATAAAGCTAGAAAGAAGATAAAGTGTTTCCCCAGTAGTACCTCAGGGAGAAAGAAACACAATTTCAAAGCACAAGAGAAATCACAGATAGCAATATTTTAGTGGAACTATAAAAAGCCTAAATAGAATGAGAAACAGTGTAGCCACTTAAAATTACTTCTCAAAATTATTAGATTGAGAAAGATTCTGATGGAAATGTAAATCTGAAGTTGCTTCTCATTTATTTAGTCTATGAACTGAAGAGGTTTTATCCTTAGATTAAAAAAAGAAAATGCAGGTTCTGTTGGTTGAGTGACCCTCCATACCAAACAGAAAGCGGCAGGAGTTTCTCAGAATGTTTTATCCAGCTCCACTGCCTACCTCCCCCTTGTTTTCCAAGCTGTCTCCTCACAGCCCTCTTCCTTTTTCCTTTCACCGCCTCCTCCTCCCTCTGTGTACATGCAGATCACTAGTGCTCCCATCTTCACAGACTCTGACACCACAGGTATTCTGAAGGACAGTTCAGATGCCACCTTTATTTCCAAGGCTTTGCTGAACCTACCAGAGCAAAGAGTAGGTTCCTCTGAATATTTATGGTCCTTTTCCACCGCTTCGGAACATACTTCATTCTTTCTTCTAATTCGTTTCTTTATGGATGTTTTATTTTGCTCTGTTATCAGATTCTAAGATTTTTTGAAGGAAAAAGCATGCATTTATACTCAGGTGTAAATATGTCATTTGCATAGATATATGTATATATATATTTAGTAAATGTTTAACAGATAAGTTAACTATGAACCAATGAGTTTTAACATTCCATTGGTTTCTAAACTGAGCTACCACATTCTGAATGGTATTAATCGTGGTCAGCCATGCTGCTCTAGAGGCAGACTGGCTGGGTGTAATTCCAGATTTTCATATTCACGGATGTGCGATTTGGAGCAAGTCACTGAACATCTCTCTGTTTAAACCTCTTCACCTGTTAAATGGGCATAGTAATACAGGAATAATTTGAGGAGCAAATAGGTTAATCCATTATGTTAGTTTGCTACTGCCATCATTACAAAGTACTCCACACTGGGTGGCTTTATCAACAAGTTTATTTCTCACAGTTCTGGACACTGGAATTCTAGGAAGGTGTTGGCAGGTCTGGTTTGTTCTGCAGCCTCTCCTTGGCTTGCAGAGATTGCCTTCTCTTTGTATCTTCACACGGTCCTTCCTCTGTGTGTGCACAGCCATCCCTGGTGTCTCTCAGTTAGCCAAATGTCCTCTTCTTAGAAAAATACCAGTCAGATTAGATCAGGGCCACCCTAATGGCCTCACATTAACTTAATCCTTTAAAGCCTCCGTTTCCAAGGAAAGTCTCATTCTGAAGTACTGGGGCTTAGGGCTTCACCATATGACTTGAAGGGATGCAGTATGATTCAGTCCATAATATTCATGTACATCACATAAAACAGTACCTGCCACAGAATACTTGATGAGCTTGGTAGTTGTGGTATTGCTGTTTGTCTCACTTCAGCCTTACTTCCTTTGCCTTCTTACCATTTTTGGTATATCTGCCTTATCCTACCAATAAATATTTTCTTTTTCTTGTAATTTACAGATAATTTCAAATTTGGATTCCTGTGACTACCTTTCCTATGC
Organism: Crocuta crocuta; assembly: GCF_008692635.1. Classification (NCBI taxonomy): domain Eukaryota; kingdom Metazoa; phylum Chordata; class Mammalia; order Carnivora; family Hyaenidae; genus Crocuta; species Crocuta crocuta. The sequence goes on along the minus strand of NW_027531917.1, from coordinate 5,537,649 downwards.
CTACTTACCTTAAAAGCAATTTGCTTTCTGCTAATATAACAACTATAAATATTTCATTATTCCATCATATATAACTGAAATTTTAGGCTTCCAAGAATCTCCTTTTTTCTCAACTCTGCTTGTTAAAAACTTTACTGTATGTTGTTATAAGTCACAAATAGTTTTCTATTACCATAAAATAATTGAAGAGATAATAACTGAAATATAAGGGATTCAAGCAGTTTGATGAAAATGTGTATAAAATATATATTACATATATGAGAAAGGCTGTGATCTGAGCTGATAATGAAATACTGAAGTTAGTTTACTGAAGAGTCACTATATTCAGGATAATTTATCTCTCTGGAAATTCCATATAGCACAAAAATCGATATAAAGTTAATTCATAGATATATTGTGATCTAGAAATATTCACATGGAAATTCCTTCAGGTACAACTATGTCCTATAACTGAGCTTTATATAATGTAGAGACAAAAAAGGCAGCTGCTATTGGTAGCTCTTTGTAGAATTTTATAGAATATTTACAATACCCTGGCTCTGACAGTGTAAATCAGCCACCTTTTTTTCCCTTAGTTTTGGCATATCACATTAAGTAATATAAATCTTACATTTTTTAAAAATAAATGGTTCTGGTTAGCTGTGTAGTGATCAAAAAGGAGGATAAAAGAATTATTCAGGAAAACAATCTGACCAAGATGTGAAAATTACCCCCTCTGCAGAGATTTAAATGCCCACAGCCCATTCTGAGCAAAAGTGAATTAAGGATACTCCCTTAGAAACCACTTAGAACTTAAGCTTAAACTTTTATAACTTGAGGCAGGAATGCGTACTCTTTACAGGGGTTTCGGTTTTTTAGTCTTCAGTCAAGCAATTGGTATTGGTAGAAATTGAAAGCACACATCATGAAACAGCAAAAACCTTTCCTACAGCAAAGGACAAAATAATTTTAAACAAACTGTTGAACTGTTGTAATTGTAGAAGAAAGCACTGGAAATCTGATGAGATTTCTAAGAAATATGATTTGCCTCATTGCAGAGCCTCTGAAATTAAATGTGAAAAATGTCTTAATTTGCATTAAAATTGCCTAACCAATCCACTGATGCTCTTTAACACAATGTTGTATATCAGTTTCATGAATTCAAACAAGAACTTATGTCAATAATTTCCAAGTTATGGAGTACCTTCTCAGTGGCAAGTGGAGAGTTCAATCTTCCAAATACTGTGAATAATACTGTTGCCATTGAGGCTATCAGACTTTGTTTTAGGAGGAGGTTTGGACCTATAACTCCTCTTACTGTCAGTTTTAAATACAGTTACATTTTGAATGAACCAAGAAAGTTCACTGCTGAAAGTAATAAGCAATGAATTGCTTTATAAAATATAAAAATATTTTTCATGCAACCAACCCTACTCTATTTTATATATTTAGTAACTGTAAGTTTGTATACTGCTTTTTTTTTTAATTTTTTTTAATGTTTATTTATTTACTTCTGAGGGAGAGAGAGAAAGTACAAGTGGGGAAAGGACAGGTAGAGACAGAGGGAGACACAGAATCCGAAGCAGGCTCCAGGCTCTGAGCTGTCAGCACAGAGCCCAACGCAGAGCTCACACTCACAAACCAGGAGGTCATGACTTGAGCCAAAGTCAGATGCTTAACTGACTGAGCCACTACGCGCCCCTGTCTATTGCTTTCTTAAATGCAATTCTTCTATACCTTCCTAGAAAAATAGTTTAGCAATGGTCTTCTTTGAAATGCATTTCCAGTTTCACTTTATACATAGTTACATAAGTAAAGATTATTTATAATAAAATATATTTTCCTCTTGTTTTGTGAACATGAAGTAAAATGAAAATGCGTGCAAATGTCTTTACGCTTGACATGCGGTATTCCTCAGTATAAACAGAGAAGGAAGTAAATGATGATTAAGAGGATTTTCAAATTTATTTTTTTAATATTCATTATTAGTCCATTTAATAATAACAGCAAACTCACTATATGCTATCATAAACAACATCTTTATAAAAACATAATTGTATTTTCCAAAACAACCAAAAGCATGACTATGAAGAGTAATCTTATATGTTTAATTGATATTTTCATTGAAATGATTGTGTTTTCACATGTAGTTATAAGAAATGATACAAAGAGGTGCCTGGGTGTCTCAGTTGGTTAGGTTTTCAACTCTTGACTTTAGCTCGGGTCATGGTCTCATGTTTAGTGGGATTGGCCCATGGTGGGCTGTGCACTGATGGAGTGGAGCCTGCTTTGGGTTCTCACTCTCCCACTCTCTGCCCCTCCTCTGCATGCACACATACACACACATTCTTTGTCTCTCTTAAAATAAAAAACATTTTTTTAAAAAAGAAATCATACAGAAGAGATCTTTATACTCCTTTTATACCGTATCCAATTTCCTGCTCAATGGAAACATTTTGCACAACTATATTATCACAATTAGGACATTGGCTTTACTATAACCCAACTTTATTCAGCTCTCCTCACTTTTACTTCTCCTCATTTGGGAGTATGTGTGTGTGTGAGTGTGTGAGTGTGTGTGTGTGTGTGTGTGTATGTCTGTGTGTGTTGAGTTCTATAAAATGTTACCACCTCTGTAGGCTTGTATCTCATGATACCAAATAATATTAACAAGCATCCCTTGTGTTGCCCTTTTATTATCACACCTCTTTATCCCCTTTCCTCTGGCAAACATTAATCACTTCCATTCCTAAAATTTTGTCATTTAAAAAATATTATATAAATGGAGTCATAAAGTATGTAACCTTTTGGGACTGGTTTTTTTCACTCAGCAGGAAGCCAGAGACTCATCTAAGTTGTATCCATATTATAATATTTTTTGTTATCACTGAATAGTTTTCCTTATTGTATATGTCTCAGTTTGTTTAATTATTTATCTGTTGAGAACACCTTGACTGATTCAATTTTTTAGATATACACATAAAATGGCAATGTAAATTTATGTACAGGTTTTTTATGAACATAAGTTTTCACTTCTCTGAGATAAACGCCCAGAGTGGAATTGCTGAGCCCTATGGTAATTGCATGTTTCGGGATATAAGAAACTGCCAAACTGATTTCCAGAGTGTTTATGCCATTACCCATTCCCACAAGCAAAACATGAGTGACCCAGTTTTTCTGCATCCTTGAATTAGATGTTACAGTATTTTTTTTTTTTGCTTTAATTAGTATATTAGGTATAGCTGCATCCCATTGTGGTTTTAATTTGCATTCTCCTAAAAGCTAATGATGTTGAATATAGTCTCATGTGCCTATTTGCCATTTGTATATCCTCTTTGGTAAAATGTCTTTTGATGTGCTTTCCACATTTTCTAATTTGATTGTTTTTTTCCTGTTGAATTTTGAAAGTTCTTTATATATTCTAAATGCTATTCCTTTGTCATGTATCTAGTTTGCAAATATTTTCTCCAGATCTGTAGCTTGTCTTTTCATCCTCAGAACATGGGTCTTCATAGAACAAAAGTTTTTAATGTTGTTAAGGACAATTTATTATTTTTCCTTCTCTGGATCATGTTTTGGTGTCAAGTCTGAGAATTCATGGTTAAACCCTAGATCCTAAATATTTTCCCTATGCTTCTTTCCTAAAAGATTTATGCTTTACATTTAAGTAAGCATACATGTACATTATATATAATTCACTTCAAGTTAGTATTAGGTTGTATTAGGTTTATGCTGAGATGTTTTCTTTTCTTTCTTTTTTTTTTTTTTTTTTTTTTTTTCTTGTGTTTTCCTCCATTCTT
>NW_027531917.1:5328446-5533725 GCF_008692635.1 Crocuta crocuta | reverse complement strand
TTTTGGCCTGTGAATCACCACATGTTCCAGTGTCATTTGCTGACAAGACTATGTACTTCTTCTACTGAATTGCTTTTGAAACTTTGACTTGAGCATTTTTGTGTGGTTCTGTTTCTGGTCTCTCTATCCTGCTTTATTGATTTACATGTCTGTATTTCCCTTAATACCACATCGTTTTAATTCCTATAGCTACAGAGTAAACCTTTATCAGGTAGAATATTTCCTCCCTCCTTGTTGCTCTTTATCAAGACTGTTTTAGGTAGTCTACGGTCTGTACTTTCTCCTTATTTCCAATAAGCTTGTCTATGTCTTCAAAAAGGTTTGTTGAGATTTTGTTTGGAATTGTATTAATTCTATAGATCAGTTTGGGGAGAATTGACATCATTACCATGTTGAGTCTTTCTGTCCATAAGATAAGAGTATATATCTCCATTTATTTAGGCTTTTTTTAATTTCTTTTTCCAACATTCTGTAATATGCAACATGCAGATCCTGAACATGTATTGTTAAGTGTTTGTGTATTTCTGCTATCTGGAGCAATTAGAAATGGCATTGAGTTTTTAATTTCAGTTTCCACATTTTCATTATTAGTATATGTATACATATATACTAATGTATTTTTATGTGTTTGTCTTGTATACTGCAGTCTTGATGAACTTACCTATTAGTTATAGGAGTTATGGGGTTTTTTGGTATATTTCTTAAACAATTTTTTACATAGATAAATCATGCTATCTTCAACCAGAGATAGTTGTATTTCTTTCTTTCCATTCTATATGCTTTTTGTCTCTTTTTGTTGTGTTATTGAAATGAACACCATTGAAATAATGGTGAGAGTAGACATCTTGCCTTGTTCCTGACAGTCAAGGGAAAGCATTCAGTTTCTCACCATTAAGTATAATGTTATCTATATGTTTTTATAGATGCTTTTTATTTAGTTGGGCTAATCCCCCTCTATTTCTATTTTGCTGAGTACTTTTATCATGTATGGATGTTGGATTTTGACAAATATTTTTTCTGTGTCGATTGATCATATGATTTTAATTATTTAGCTTGTTGATGCAGTGGATTACATTGTTTGATTTTCAAATGGTGAATCAGTATTACATACAGAGAATAAGTCCCACTTGGTCATGGTGTATAATTCTTTCTATACATTGCTGAATTCATTTTGCTAATCTTTTATTGAAGATTTTTGCATTTAAGTTCATAAGAGACATTGAGTGTTTGGTATTGTGTTTGTCTCATTTGGTCTTAGAGTAATATAGGCTTTATAAAATGAATTGGGAAGTGTTCTCTCCTCTTCTAGAAGATATTTTCTGAAAGAAATTGTATAAAATTGTTGTTAGTTATATAACTTTTGGTAGAATTCCCCAATGAAACGATCTCATCCATAACAGTTATTTTAGCGAAATTTTAAATTATGAATTCAACTCTTTAATGGTAAAAGGGTAATGGTAAAGGCCCTCTTTCTGGCTTGCAGATGGCTGCCTCTTCACTGTATCCTAACATGGCAAAAGAGAGAGACAGAGAGAGAGACAGAAAGGGAGGGAGAAAGAGAAAGATACCTTCAACATATGAATTTGGTAGGAACACAATTCAGTCTATAGCAGGATACTTGAATAAAGAGTATTGTGCTGTTGTTAGGCGAAATGCTATCTATATATTTCCAAGTTTGTCTTTAATCATTGGTTTCTATAAAGAAAAATTGCAGAACCAAACAGGAATGCTGTCTTACATTTTATCCTTGTTGGATTTTATCCTTGTATCTTATATTTGATACAAGTCTAACATATGCCTGTATAAATTGTTTCATTTCAACAGATGTATGACAGGCCAGTGTATTTACTCCTTTAGAGGGTTTGTTTTTATTTCTCCTGTCTATTCTTCTTGAAGTGCTTACAAAAGTTTTGTTTTTAATTTTTAGAGAGAAAGAAAAACATCTATGAATTATATTTCAACTGCATTTTTTACAGCTCTTATCAAAGAGTTATCAGTGTCTTAGAGATCTCTTTCTACATGACCTACATGGAATAATAGCTATTCATAGACAGAAATTAATACACAAAAGATAATCACATTCCTCATTTCACATATTCAAAGAGGCAAAGCCCACATATTTTATTCAGGTGTAAGAAATAGGTTGGTGATTTTTTTGCCAAAATTATCTAGGATGCAACTAAGTTCAACAGTTATCATAATAGATCACCAGGACTATATGGTGAATGGAAGTGGTAAAATAGACATATAACAAGACTTCTCATATTACATAGTACTCTCTTCTCATCTCATATAATACTTCAAAAATTCCAGAATATCTCAACACTTTAAAAACTTTTATAAAACACAGAGACATCCATATTAAAACCATGACATTAGTTTTGAATCACAGACTGCTGGATTTTATTGGCATTGCAAAGGATGCAATAAGGCAAATTGTAATGCTCTGCTTTTACCTGCATGTGATAAACCTGATCTCTAACTTATTACAAAACCAATTTGCAACTTTTTTGAAATCACTGTTCATTTCAAAGGAAAATTTTCAAATAATAAGTTACATGTTTAAAGACCTAAGTGACCTTAAAAATTATTTTCATTAGTTACAGACATTATTTTGAAGAGCACTAAACTTTAATTGGGCTGACCCATTTTACTAAGTCACTCTATTTGTCTTCTTAATCATTCTTTTCCCCTTTCTCCCCATTTCAAGAGACTACAGAATAAAAATAAAGTTAATTGTACTTTTGCCATGCTGGGGTTTGTCTAGGAGATATTTTCAAGAAATACAACACAGAGGATATATGTCAAAGCAACATTTATTGCCACAAGCACTTTATACGTGTTTGTACAACATTTGTGCTATAAACTTTTCCCCACCTGTGGTAGAAAGTGGTGAAGCTTTCTTTCAGGAATGCCACACACTTACTACTTTGTGCTATAAGTGGGAAACGAGTCTATCAGCCTAGAAAACTGCACCAATTTCACTCTACTAAGCATGAAAAACAGTGTTTAAAAGATGTTTTATTAAAATAAAATAAAATTAGNTAAATAAAATAAAATAAAATAAAATTGGAAGTTTTAGTTGATAAACTAGTAATCATGTTTACACTATGTTTATGCCAATAATCATGTTTATACCATGAGAATTTATCAACTCACTTTTAGAGGAGGCACAAATATACTCCTCTGCTTGTGGTAACTTAACTAAGAGGGCTTGATGAATTGTATTAGAGGAAGGGGGGGGCATTAAAAAAAGGAATCAAGGATGACTCCTAGACATTTGACTTGAGCAACTCAGTGGATGGATAGTGTAGTCATTTCCTGAGATAAGGAGGACTGACAAGGGAATAGATTTATTTTGGCCATGCTAAATTTGAGATAACTCTTCCTATTTCCAAATAAATATGGTTATATGAATTTGGAGCTGAGTGGAGAGAACAAAACTGGAAAAGTATGAGGAAAGCTCAGATGATAGTTGTTGTTGCTTTTTTCCCCTCACAGAGAGGTAAAACCTACTAGCCTTTGAAAGCCTATAGGTTCCTCCACTTACATAGTCCTCCCACATTTTACAATTCTACTTGTTCATCTCAGACTGGATCTTATGCCAGTCAGAACCAAATCTGTGTCATAGTCATGATGTCTGATTACAGTAGGCTTGCAATTAAAGCTTGATGAATGAAAACATGAATTGTGTCCATTTTGTTGCAAATTTGATATCTATTGTGCCTAAAATAAACTGCTTAGCACATATGGCATCTCTGAAATCCAGTCTACCCTAACCTTTCTTTGACTATCTACACAGATCACATGACTACATTTCTATTATTTTATATTATGTACCACTATAGCCCTTGTTTGAACACTAAACATCGTGTATTGTGGCCTTGCCCTGAGGATGCTAGACTTCTATTTCAACTCAAATGAATCATTCTGTCAATCTCAGAAACTAATTTTGCCAGCTATACTATAGCTGACTCCAAGTATTGCCATAACCCGGAAGCTCCAGAAGCCTTGTAGCACACACATCATGTCAAATGCCTGAGATTATCATTTGACCAGTTTACAACTTTATCCTATGACTTTGGAAGCTGTGGTTTGAGGTCAGGGTGTTAGCTGTATTACTCAACCCTTAGAGTCCACTGCAGTCAGTAGTATTTTGGTTGTAAGTGAAAGAGGTGCAAAAAAAGAGTAGGTGAGACTTAATGGAAGGATGCTGGGGCATTTCACATAGTCAAAAAAGCTTGCTACAGGAAACAAGACTTTTTTAGAGATCTAGGGATTGGAACCAAGAACTCATTGCCACTCTGATTGTCTCTGAATCTCTGGCCCTCTCATCTTTCTCCACCTATTCTAACTACTATATATAAGCTCTTTCCAAGAAGTTGGAAACATGATTATCTATGGATCAGGCTTAAATCATCTCTGCTTAGTAATTTCAGTGAAAAGAGAAAGCTAACTTCTCACTGTCTTCAGTGAATAAACAATTTGTGGTTGGCCTGACTTGGTTAACATATCTATTCCTATACCAATCACTTAGTTAAGGGAATAGAATAATGTGATGAATATTATGTGGAAATTAATTTGACAATAAACTATTTGTAAAAAAAATAAATTAATTAAAAAAAAAAAAAAGAATATTGTGATGAATAGTCAGAATCACCGGAGTGTGGAGGAAGCTAAAGGATGCTATTATAGGAGGAATCGGAACAGGTATACTGATAAGATAAAAACAGCAGAGACCTCTCTAACATCCCAGCATGCTTCATGGCTGGATCCCTACAAGTTCCAGTACTTAGATCATCAAAGATTTCATTAGCCTAATGTTCACTTTGACCCCTTAGGTCACCATCTCTTTTCATTCCTTACTTTCTTTAAAAAAATTTTTTATCGTATTCTACAGAGAAAATAATTAGTAGTATCTGAGCATCTCCTCTGTCATGTAATATTTCACAATGGCAATAGATTGAAGTGTTTAACAATATAGGCTTTGGGGTCAGGCTGATCTGAGTTTGTATCCTGACTGTGCCACTTACTCTCTTGATGACCTCAGGCAAATTACTTCACATCTCTGTAAAACAGGGATACCAATTCATACCTTAAGAAACTGTTAGGACTAACGATATAGGAAGAGCTTTTCACATAGCCTAGGACAAACTCTTGTGTTTCTATGGAACAAGCGACTAAACAAAAGAAAACAACACAGATTGCAGAAGCAAATAGCAGCTCACAGCTAGCTCCTGTGCACACCATAGCTCATGACCTGCCTGAACAGAAGTAGCCCACATCCTGAACTGAGTGACAAAGGCTGTGGGGTGTGCAGGTGGCTTTCACTGATGCCACAGAAGGACATACGACAGGATGGATTCTGATCGCTTAGTTCCCATTGAGCTGTTTAAGAACCAAAAACTTTGTGCCAAAGAAAGTCACAGTACGGGCCAGAGCCAGCTGGCTTATCACAAAGCTTGAGGTCTGTGTGAGAACAGTGATAGCCCAAATGTTTTGTTTTGTTCTGTTTTCAATGAAATTTTAAGATAGATAAAGAATTTGTGGTATGGATATTCATAGTATATTAAGGACAAGTGCTACAAAAGGTAAGACTCTTATTCCAAACAATATAGCATGAAGGATTTAAGTTACATACCAAGAAGTTTTCCAATGGTGAAAATTGTTTTTCAGGTAATTCTCGACCAAAAGCCTTTATGTATATGTAGACAGTGTCTGTGGCTCCTGTGCTCCCACACCCACCCATGGTTGGAAGTCATCACTGTCACTATCAGTTAGTGACAGTGGAGCTCTGTCAGTTGGGATATGAGCAGGAAGGAATCCAATTAAGTGACAAGTTGGGTGGGTGGGGAGAGGCAGATTTGGTTTATATAAGAGTTCAATGCAGTCCTCAAGGATCCAAATTCTTTCTCTTTAACTGATAGCCACATCCTGTCAACTTTGGGCCCCAGGCTTCTTGCTTCATGAACTCAGGATATCTGCAAACACTCCAATCACTACATTTTTTCATGGGCATGTCCAAAACCTGAAGGATAAAGTGGATGTTTCCCTTAAGAATTGATCTGCTCGAGCTGCCATAACAAAGTATCATGGACTGGGTAGCTTACACAGACATTTGTTTTCTCACAACTTTGGAGAAAATAGAAGTCCATGATCGAAATGCATGAAAATTTGGTTTCTAATGAGAGCTCTCTTCCAAGCTTATAGACAGCCATCTTCTCACCGCCTTCTCCTGTGGAATTACCCCTGTACTCCTGTGGAGAGAGCAAGTTCTGATGTCTCTTACTCTTCTCATGAGGACATTGGCCCTATTAGATTAAGGCCATACCCTTAAGACCTCATTTAACCTTTATAACCTTTTTGTATTTATAGGTCCAGTCTTCAAATACAGGCACATTTGGATCAGGGCTTCAATATATGTTTGGGGGACACAATTAAGTCAATAACATCTTGCTACTGTTCCTTGTATAGTGTGAGTAAAATCTTTCCCAGAAGCAAAATCAACTTCTCAATTAAGTCATTCACTGGTAAGGGGAATAAAATAACCATGGCTGTTTACCTGACAGAGCCAGAGTTAGCTAGCCTCAGTTAGGCACCTGAGCATTCAAGGAGTGACTGAAATCTGAGTTTGTTAGTAAGGCACCAGGAGAAAATGCCAGTGTAAAGGTGACCAACAACATTGGATGTAGTGGCTGGAACTTTAGGGGATTTTGTACATTTAAATTTAAAGGGAAAGAAGAGCCTGAGAGAAAAGAAAACCACTTAGAAGAAGACCTAGTTCAAGAGCTAGATGGCAATTTTTGTCATGTTATGGTGCTGTGTGGTCAGATAAAAATAACATTTTCTCTCTCACTGCCAGATTTTAATATATACTAAGTTTAATATATATTTACTTAATGCCACATTTTATAAACATAAATAATTATAAAATATATTTCAATTGCCTTGACTTTCCTTGACAATGTGACAATTAAAGATTATTTTTTAAAAGACATGCATTCTCTTTCCCAGAGTACCTTCCTGTGTTTCATGCATTTATATATTTTTATTAATTCAGCAAAATCAATTTCCCCAAATACATTACTGAAAAAAATATTCACTGTCAGAGAATTTCCATTTGAGAAGAGCTTGAGATGGTAGGTGATTGTGAAGAATGTAGCACTATAGGATAAAAAATGTAGACATTCAAAGGACACATGATGCTGAAGACATCAAGATGTTCCAAGAAATTGGGAAGGTAGAGAGAGGAACCGAAGAAATAAACAGAAATAAAGAAAAGATGAAAATGCTTCAAAGATAAATGTAGCTCATTCAAAAACATTACTATAATTAATCTTAGGCAAAGGGCAGAGAAGTCTTTTTTTCCTTCCTTCTACTTCCTAATCCATTTTCCTGTGTTTGCAGAATCAGAACTCAGAACAAATGTAGTTTATATGTTTTTTTTCAAATAAATCTTATCTAATCCTCTATTTTTAAAATTGAGGCATAATTTATACAGAGTAAAATTCATCCCTTTTTCATTTTACAGTTTTGTGAGCTTGACAAATGCGTGTAATTGTGTATCCAGTACCACAGTCAAGACACAGAACACTGCAGTCAGCTTTGACAAGTTGCCTCATGCCCCTTTGCCACCAACCTCCAACCCCTAACCCCAGTTTGACTACCAGTGTTCTGATTTCTGTGTCTATGTTTTTGTCTTTTCCAGATATTATACAGATGGAGTCATATAGTGCAAATCTCTTAAATCTGGCTACAATGCCTTTGAAATTCATCCACATTGTTGCAATGTATCTGTAGTTTAGTTCTTTTTATTGCTGAGCAGGATCTGTTTAAAGTATGTTTTACAATTTGTTTACTCATTCACTTTAATTGTTAATGGGTATTGGGTTCTCCCTACCCCCATATGTGGGGTTTTTTTGAACAATATTATTCATAATATGAAAAATAACATGAATAATAAAACACTCAAATACAGTGTTTGTACATAAGTCCTCAATCTACTTGGGTAAATACCAGAAGTGGAATTGCTAGATCATATATAGTGTGTGTTCAACTTTGTAAGATACTTTCAAAATGTTTTAAAGAGTGGCTTCATTATTTTGCACTCTCATCAGTACTCTTTGAGAATTTGTTTCTTCATATCATTGTCAGCACTTGGTATTGTCTGTCTTTTAACTTTTAACTATTTTAGGTATCTAGTGGAATCTCCTTATGGTTTTAATTTGTATTACCTATTGGCTAATGATGTTACATGGACCGTGTTATTTTACCTTGGAAAGACTATCATGGATTCTATAGAAGAGAGAGAGAGACTGAGGGGGTAGGGAAGGAGAAGGAAGGGCAGGAGGAAGTGAGGGAGGGAGGGAGGGGAAAGAAAAGGATTTTTGTGTTGGAGCAAATGCTAAGTTTGGAGTAAATGCTTGAAGCCTAACCAATAATACAAATTAATTCTGCATTGTTTACTTCAAAGAAGTCAAATAGAAAAGGGAAAGTAAGAAAAAATGCTCAATAAATGGTAAAAAAATAAGTTGGAATATAAGTATTATTAGTAAAATATTTCACTTATACATAATATCAAAAATATGTCAAAATAGTGAAGTAAATAGAAGTATGCATTAAGTATAATTAGCATAAGTTTTGATACCCTGGCACTTAGAAACAGAGTCAAAGAAAACTACTTGGAAATTAACAGCATGAGTATAGTCAAGACAAAGTCATGGAGAAATTAAAATGTAAGCCAGAGTAGGAAAATAACAAGAGTGACCTATGCTGATGTGAAATGCTTTTCTAAGAAATCTTATTCTTGTTTTTTTTTCCCTCTTGTGTTTTGTTATAAGGCCTGACACATATAAGGTTTCTATAAATAAATGAATGAGAGATTGAAGACAAGCCAAGTCTTCTAGTTCAGTTGAAGTGGATCTGGAACTATGAGGGAATTGATTCCAAGGAGTTTATGGATAAAATCCTGCCTAGATGTCATTTCAATATCCAAAGGTTATGGGACTTGATATATCAAAAAATATGATATATAAATATATTGCATTAATAATATTTTAAAGTAAATATTAGGTATCTATTTTGTGTTTAGCAATAAATTATGAGTTCCACAAAAATATTCAGTACATGGCACAGTCTTTACCCACAAAGTATTTATAATTTAATTTGAGATTTATAAAAATATAAGCCTTATTAATCTTGATGGATCCTCCTATAGTAGCTATAGCTGCTTGGAATATTGAGTAATCAGGTGAAAAATGAGAGTATTTTGCTTTTCAAAGTATTGGTGCATTTTATTGATGGCCCAATACCCACTGACATTGGGACAACAGGTCATAATCTTTCTTAAGACTATCTTGAGAAACTCTTAAAAAGATTTTATTAATTAAATCCTGCCCCTTACTACATTAATACATTCTCCCAATTCGGCTTCCTCCTTTCATATAAATCCATATCATATATGGATAACTATGAGGCTTTTGATATTTTTCATTTTTTTTCCTCCAGGGAAGATGATGGTCTCCTATTCCATTCTTTTACCTTGTATAACCCACTTCATCAACCAATCACTTGTAATCTCCTTAATGGCCCTGTATCTTTCAAAGTCTGCAACCACATATTTAAAATTCTGAGATCAACAATTTTTATATAGCTGGCTGAGAAAAATAAAGTCCCTTTCAAGAGAATTATTAGCATTGAAGAAAATAATTAAATACATAAAGGTATATTCTAAAACAATGAAGTAGGGGACCAAAAGAAAAAGGAAGTTATTACACAATTTTTACAAAAGAAACCCAGATATAATATAGTACCTTTGAGATAGTTTATACCTCTGGGCAATCCAGGTATGATATGATGGTTTCAGAGTGTCTAGGACCCAGACTCCTTTACTGGTCACTATCTCATCCTCATATCTTCAATCTCAGTGTCCAAAATGACTGCTTTAGCTCCTACCATCACATCCTCATTCATTCTATTAGTTAGTAAGAGAAAAAAAAGGAAAGGAAATCCATAAGACATACTCTTTTGTTTTACAAACATAGCTCAACTTGTGTAAATCAGATTCTTCAGCATTTCTTTGGCCAAAACCTACTCATATAACTATATATAGCTTCAAAGGAGACTGGAAAACATAATCTTTCCTTGGGATACTAAATGTCTATCTGATCTTTTTATTACTTTCGAAAAGAAGAATGGTAATTGGAATAAAGGGTGATCCTTTCACTGTACCATCCAGCTGGCTACACAAGCAAAACTCTTAAGACTTCAACTTCTTTTCCTTGGAGATTCAAGCCATCACAAAATCCTGTGGGCTGTACCACCTAAAACTTTACCTCTTTTCTTATCTCTTCCTTTTAGCCCCCATTCCAGTGTAATCTACCAGTAACCCCTGCCTAGATCTGTACAATATCCTCATGATTTATTTCCCTATATTCACTTTGATCTCTCTATCAGCAGTTCTCTATTTTTCAGGGGAGATTATGTTTTCAAATTTGAATATGTTCATTATCTATTGATACTAATTCTTCTTAGATAAGATAAAATGTATAGACTCTCCTCAGGTAGGCTAGGATAGGTGTTTGTTTTGCTCATTATTACATCTCCAGTGGTTATTATGGAGTGAATGTACAAAAAATATATATATTAAATACATTTAATAAACAAAATCATTGAATGAACATTTTGACTTTTTACTTTGGGTGCAGAAAGAATAATGCATTCACATAATAATTCTGGGAAGGGTAATACAATATGTAAAATGGACTCAAAGGTATAAATAGAAATGAATTTGAGGCTGCCATTACTAAGTTCTCATTCCAGAGGCAAATATTTAGAGGGGAAGAGGGTCAAGTCAAGTTTATAGACTAGAATAGTAATTCTTTAGAGAAAAAACAATTACCAGACATTGCTTTTGAAAAGCTTCAGTGGTGTGGCAACTTCTAGGCTAAAACTTTGCATGGTTTTATGAAGCATTTTATCAGTTGAAATCTCTTTCCATAAACTTCAGCATCTCAGAAATGAACTTCTATAACAGATACATTTTTCACATATAACAACTGAATAAAAAATTGAATCTTTTTGAAAGCCATATATCACGACAAGGTATTTTTAAAGAAGCATCAAGTCGCAAATGTATAGTTAATCACCCTATGGTCTTTTCTGATTTTCTAAAACTTTACAATAACAACCAAACTGCTATATTATGTATAAGGAACTGATAGACATTTTAAACTTAACTTTTGAACAGTTATATTTTTGTTTGTATATAAAAAGTATTATTTTACCTATATTGTTTTGTGCTACTATTATGAATAAAATAATATAAAATGACAGTGTATCATAGGATAATATATGATTCCTTATAAATTATGGAATACCATAGGCCAAATATTGTTTCTAAAATATTATATTTATTTTTGGGACAAAAAACTAAATCTGATAATAAAAATTACCCTACTATATTACAAATTTTGTTGATTATTGTCCAAAAACAAAAATTCAGTTGAGTAAATTTGAAGATCTAATTGGCTCTATTCAATGATTCATGAATGGGACGACATCCCATCTCGTAAACACTGAGGAGTTGTGCAATATAGAAAGATTTTATAGGAAGGAGGGTGAGGCAAGGAATTATTAGCAAAAGAAAGGAAAGGATTATTTCAGACCAGGACATGTTCTTTTGGCTGCATGGAATCAGCAAAATTTTTAACATGTAACTTAACCTCATTACTGCCAACCACAAAATTTCAGATTGCTGAAAGGTCACATTTCTCAGATAGATTGAAACTGTAAGTCTCAGGGTCATGAAAGCAAGTGACTCCAATTCGAATTTGTTCTTTCTTTTTTAAAACTGTAATTTCCATATAATGACTCCGATCTAATTATTTGATTTTACAAATTGTTTATTTATTTATTTTTTTTGTCTACTTTCACAGTTTAAGACCAGGTGAATGTGAATGAATATTAAAACTTGGCAAAAATAAATATCAGATCCTTCTAGATTTAATCTTATTTTCTTTCAAGTTAAACACAGGCTTAATTGCACATGTGAGTAGATTATTTTTTGTTTATGTAGTACTTTTTTCAGATGACTTGAGAATCATAACTATACTTGAAAAGCTAATTTATCATTATTATACTCAAAAGGCATTTATTAAGCAACTAATTGTGCATAACTGGGCTAGATGAGCACAAAAGTAGTTACGTAAGTATAATTTAACATAGGAAAATAAGAGTTAGATAAAATATTAAATATATTAATATCAGGAACGTTTTTCACCATGTGCTGATCAAAGATATATTTGTTTAGTTTATTATAAAATGGGTTATAGAGTAAGAAGAATCTACACGCATAATTGGGATGCATAGTTGAATAGTCAGAGGTGTTTTTCTTTGATGGATAAAGGAGTAGTACTTACAGAAGTGTTGGAGTGAACCTGAATTCCTTTTAAGACAATGTAATTTTAGTAAGTGGACAATTATCAGAAATAGTTAAAACACTTTAACAAATGAGTTCATCATTTTAATAGCTTTTTGGGGTATTTTCCCTAACAATATTGTTTTTATACCGTCTATAATAATAGTTTATATATCCTAACATTTACTTAGTATTTATCTGAATATTGGAGCACATTTCTCATCACTGCTTCATGTGGCTTTAAAATTGATCTAGGAATAAGTTTCCATGTGTTATTAAAATCCCACTTCAATTTATTTTATATCAAAATTCCATTTTACTCTCATAAAAGGTTTTAATAAAAGTGAGAAATATTACTTTTAGACTTATCTTTGATCAGGATTTAGTTTTGAAAAGCATCAAACATCTATTATATGAAATGAAACAAATCAAAGTTCAGGCTCATGATAAACCTTTTGGATAAAGCTAACTTCAAATATATGAGTAATGTTTGGCATTTATAATCACCAGCTATGCTTACTTTTCTCTTCAGGCTAATCTACAACCCCTCACACATGACATTGCCAACATCATCAACCAATATTTATTGCAGAAATGTAGAGCACTATGCAAAACAATAGCAAGACAAAGTGTTATATAATATCTTCCACAAGATATTTACAGTTTTATATACACATTCCGTTTGTAGTTTTAGAGTTTTATAAAAATAAAGGAATAGTCGTGGAAAGAAAGCATAAAAACTGTGGCTGTAGGAGACTGAAAAATAACTTTCCCTCTACACTTCTAGTTTCCTGGCTGAGATCCTCTTTATAATAGAAGGTAGATTAACAGGAGTTAAAACAAATGGAAGTTTAGTAACATGTATACCTCCTGTATACATGGGAGCTACCCAGGAAGACTGAGCAACTTCCTAAAATGGCCCAAGCCATCACCTGAAATACCATCTCTAGATAAAGACAAAAGATACTGGGGGTGGGGTTATCAGGCAAAGCACAGTAAATAAGGATATGGTTGTTATGCAGATTTAAGTCCAAGCTTTCTCCATTGATAAAGGTTTATTTGATCCTCTACCCTTTCCTGGTATAGAGAGGGAGATACCTTTACACATGGAAGTTTCCCTTATAAATATAAATAATCTCTTACAAAACAGTAACTCTTACTCTGTTTTAAGAGCTTTTCCTTTGTCTGTTATTACTTAAAAATAATCAGCCTAACATAATCCTTATACCAAAGAGGCATATTTTGGGGTGACAAATTCTGATCCCCTTCATGGCAGACACAATTTCTTGTCCATCACAAAGCAATCTTTTTTTTTTTTTTTTTTTTTACCACCATTAATGTAATGTAATTTTGTTCAGGCAGTAGTGTGCCTACCTCCAAGGGAAGGTGGTTTTAACCAAACTAATGCTTTCAATGAGATTTTTGAAGCATAACTTTCTGCTACCAGCATCTTCTATGCCATTCTTTGCCTCTTCAATTCAAATTCACCTTGATGTCCCAGGCACAGTAACAATTTTTTTAAATGCTGTCAGGACCTTCTGGGTGGCCCAGTTAGTTAAGCATCTGATTCTTGGTTTCAGCTCAGGTCATGATCTCACAGTTCATGAGTTCAGGCCCCATGTCAGGCTCTGCACTGACAGCACAGAGCCTGCTTGGGATCCTCCCTCTCCATCTCTCTCTCTCACCATCTCCCGTTCTCTTGCTCTCTCAAATTTTTAATGCTGTCAGATGTTTCCAAATACCCCTTTAAAAAGTAGTACCACTCCTGGATGAGAAACAGTAGTCTAAATTAATCATGGTAATTCTGTTCTTGCAATTTGTGTTCTAAGAACAGCCATATGACTTAGTTCTCACTCATGGTAGTTCAAGGTAATTCTTATGGTTGCTTCTGGGAATTTTTTTACTTCATGAAAAAAGACATAAGCTCTGGGGAAAGTGTTTTGCCTTGTCCCTTCCAGGTTTGGATACTGATGAGAGAGGAGCAACTCTCTGGAAATTAGCAACAACCTTGTTATTCTAAAGCAAAAACAAAACAAAACAAAAACAACAAAAAACCTGACAATAACAAGTCTTACACTGAGAATGGTGGAGCAGAAAGATAAAAATCCCTAGCCTTTAAAGACATCATCAAACTGCTGAAACACACTAGGGGGATATTTAAAGGTTGTTACTGTTTAAGGTTTAATTAGCTAAGTAATTAGTTACTGCAGAACAATTTAAAAGACTTATCCAACACATCTATCATGTCAGATCTTGTCTTACATATTTCATTTTTAGATTAGTTTACAAATATAGGGACCCCAAGAAAAGTGTTTTTAAAAGGCCACAATGAAAAATTAAGTAAATTAAAACTATTTTAATGTGTAATAAAAATGATATTTTTGTGTGCAACAAGTATATTTTAAAGGACACCTTGGAAGACACCTTAGCACACATCCAATAATATACTAATCCCCATCTAACAAATAGTTCCCATCATTTGCTTCATTTTTTATTATAACAGCTCCTTCAAATGATACAGCCTCAGTCAATACTCATCCATGAATATAGAGTTTAACCTCCAAGGTATCTCATTTTTGGACAGCTGTCATCATTAGAAAATAAGCCCCAGTCCATTCCAAATCAAGGTACCTATCATTCCCCCTACATTGGTTCCATGTTTAAAGCCCTATAGAAAAAAAAATCTAATCTTTCCTTTCTTGCTAACAGGTTTTGATTAGGCAAGGTTAACAAGGAAGGCAAAGATAATCTGTGGGATGAAATTAAAATATGACATGTCAGAGAATTCCAGCCTGGCATATACAGGCCTTGCTAAACGACCTTGCACATCTCCTGCTAAGCATATTTGGTCTTCCACTCACCATCCATTCATTGCCTGTTAGTACCATTAAACCTGCCATCCTCAAGCTCTAAAAATGAACAACACACTGCATATGTTCATAGCTATTTTAGTAGGGACCAAAACCATGGCAGAAGTCCATCCTTCTGTTCATGCCAAAGTGCAATTTGTCGATTGAAAGATGTGAGTTGATACAGTGAGAATGGGCTGGAAAAATTCATTTGGCATGCCAACATAGCTTTTATACAATGATTTTAAATTTTAAAAATAGACTGGCCAACCTTCAACTCAGAGGTGACCTGGATCAAGTTATTTAATGCTTGCTTATAAAATAGTGACTAAACATCATTAAACAAATCCTAAATCCTGAGCAATGTTCATGTGGTCTTCAGCTAAAAGGGATTCTATTATTTTGTTATGCTTTTATTTCTTAGTAAATTATTAGAAATCCCAGAGAGATATATTGTAACTCTTGTTAATTTGTGAAAAAAAGAAATTGAGATCTCACATTTTATCATGTTCAAATTTTTGGAAAAATGTGCATTGAAGGAAATTGTTAATAAAAACAAATGTGTTAAAACCATTTGTTCCATCCCTGAAATGACTCATAGTTTTTAATGACAAATAGAGGCAATTTACTCTGATGAATTTAAAATGAAAAACAGAGGTGGATTTTTAACTTGAAGTAATTAAAGTAGCTATTCTGGGATTAGAAAATAACTCAAAATCATTAGAAGATGATTATATATGATATGAGTTGGCTTAGTTTTTCCTGAAGAGAATGTTAACCTGTAAGTAGGAGAAGGAAACTCTTTTATTGTTGTTTTTGTGATATGTGAGTTGGAGCTATAGGGGGTGGAAGGATGGAAAGTGGGAGTAAAAATTGCCCATTAGCAACATAGTATTATATCTTATGTTGGTTTATAATTATAATTGAAAATAGATTATTACATTTGAAAGAAATATTTAGTAATATACATGATGTCCATGTATATTACTACAACTATGTATATAGCATAGGTCATGAAAACAAGACTGACAGGGAAAAAAATTACATAAACTAATACAAGGGTCTAGCATTCTATGCTAGACTTAAGACAATGCTCAGGTGGAGTCTACGGGTCAGATATTGAGCAGGTCAACTTCATTGCTTTAAATTTTCTAATACACTACAAGTTTGTACATATTGTGTTTTCTTATTCAATATTTTATACATTTTCCAGAATGGTCATTTCCCCTAAAAAATTCTGTATTTATTGGATGAAGAAAGAAATTAATGAATGACTGAATGAATGAATAATGAATGAGAATAAAAATGCACATTAGTAATGTGGATTTTAAGTAAGCAGTAAGAACTTCTCCTTTTTATAATCACTGAGTAACTTCTACCTGACCAGTTGTTCTGCAAATAGCACTTATAAATTCTGGATAAAATATTTTGTAAAAATGTAAAACAACAACAAAAATAAAACACTACCTAAAGGCTCTGGAGATGTACTAAAATGAGACATATCTTGGGGAGAGTTGATATCTGGAGGAAGAAAACTGCACTGGACAAGTTCCCATGTTTAGAGTTTTGCTTCAGACCAGCACTGAGGCTGTGCCATGCTGAGCACCTAATTGGGAGAGAAAACCCTTAATCCTACTAGCATACAGAACAAGAAAAACCACAACTATTAAGTGAGGGGTAAGAAATAGCAGAAAAGAGAGAGCCACAAAGGGAAACCCTAAATTCTATGTGTAAATTCCATCCTAATCTCTGGCTGATCTCCAAACTGCATGCGTGAAAGATAGATTCCAATGGCCATATACTAAGGCTGACAGAACTGTTATGAGATTTCACATTATGTACACCACAAAGGAGAAACTGGCTGAATTCAGCCAAGTCACTGACTTAAAAAAAAAAAAAAAAAAGTATGTTCAGAGGAGTAGAACAGAATACACAACCTTACAATATATCAATCATAATTGTCTAGAATATAATCCAAAATTACTTTACATAAGAATAGCTTGAAGGGTGCCTGGGAGGCTCACTCAGTTGGCATCCAGTTCTTGATCTCAGCTCACATCATGATCTGATGGTTTATGGGTCCGAGCCCCGTGTCAGGCTCCATGCTGACAGTGTGGAGTCTGCTTAGGATCCTCTTTTTCTCTCTCTCTTTGCCTCTCCCCTGCTGGTTATCTGTCTGTGTCTCTCAAAATAAATACAGAAACTAAAAATAAAAAGAAAAGAAAAAAAAATATCTTGATGTAGCTTAAATTCAAGAGGAAGTATATATGGAGATTTGTCCTAGAATGACCTATATTTTGAAGTTAACATGTAAACATTTTAAAGCTATTATTTTAACTTTGTTAAAGGGTGTAAAAAGATAACAATAGAAATTTTAGGGGAGAAAAATAAAATATATAAATTTAAAATTCACTGGATGTGTTTAACAGTAGATTGGAAATGATAGGAGAATTACTGAATTTGAAAACAGATCAATAGATTGTATTCCAATCTGAAGAACAAAGAAAAAAAAAAGACTGGTGCTCAAGGTCCCTTTGGTCAATATCAAAATTATATTTGAGTCTCTAGAGGATAGGAGAAAGAAAATAAGACAGCGAATAAGTGAAAACAAGGAGGCAAAACTTCCCCATATTTGATAAAAAACAAACATAGATTCAAGATGATCCACAAATCACAAGAATAAATACAATGAAAGCTAAATCTTGGTACATAATAGTCAAACTATGTTTAAAAAAAAACAGGAAACTCTTAGAGCCGCCTGAGAAACTAATTTATATGCTGGGCTATAAAACAAGTGTAAACACATTTAACTAGATTGACATAATGTAGCAGATAGTCTCTAACTAAAATGGGACTAAATTAGAAATCAATAGCAGTAAGATACTCAGGGGAAAAAATATGTGAAAATTATACAACATACTTTAAATAATAAAAAAAAAATATCGAGGGAATTATAGAATACTTCTAAGTGAGTAATTAAAACATCAACCCCAAATTTGTGAAATACAAGTGAATTAGCTCTTCCAAGGAAATGTGGGGTTTTAAATGCTTATAATATAAAAGAAATACCTAAATCAATAACTTAAAGTTAAAAAGCTAGAAAAAAGATGACCAAACTAAAACCAGTGTAAGTGTGAAGAAGGATCAATAAGACCTGAAATCAATGAAATAAAAAACAGATATACAATACAGAAAATTAATAAAGCCAAAGCTTGTTCTTTGGAAAAGTTAACAAAATTGATATGTCAGTAACTAGGCAGGGAGTAAGAGAACAAGAGTGAAAGAGAGAAGACACACAATTACCAACATAATGAATGGAAGAGATATTGTCACTTACTGATCTTATAAGTACTAAAGATTTAATAACAAAGAATATCCTGAACAGTGTTATGTCAACAACATTCAACAACTTGGATATGGAGCAATATCTTAAAAAAAAAAAAAAGGCAATTAACAAGGGAATGAAAATGCAAATATTAAAGAATGGGGAAAAGACAGATGGTCAAATGATCATGAACAGAAAATGTCATTTAAAAAGGTGGCGGGGGTGGGGGAAATCACAGCAGCCTAAGTGAGAACTTGAGAAAAACTAAAATGTTATTAGCTATTTTCTATATGCAGGAAGATTAATTTTTAATTCTTGCTGATTGACAACAGGTGTAAACAGAAAAGAGGTAGCTGTCTTGAAATAAATTCTCGTGGAAAGTAGAGTTCCTGTCACCCTCCAGTAGGTGACTGTTTTTTAGTTAAGAATCTTGGTTATGTGACTCTGATCTTATTTGACTGAACTTCACTGAGTTAAAAATTAAAACTATCATAAATAAAACTTTCTAAAAATAGATTTTTTTACTATTAAGAAGCTATGTAAGTACTTTATTACATAAAATGACCAATTCTACAAAAGTCTGCATTTATTCCTGAATATAAGTTCTGTTACTCTCTATAATTATTTTATTAGTTTTTTAGGCTAATAAATTATCACAGACTTAGAAGCTTAAAACAATACCTATTTCTTTTCTCAGTGTAATTGTGGGCCAAGAGTCCAAGGACAGCTTAATTGGAACTTCTGTTTAGTGTCTCACAAGTTTGACATCAAGGCGTTGGCTGAGCTGTGCTCTTTTTGAGCTCAGGACCTTCCAAATTCCAATGACTGTTGGCAGAATTCAGTCCTTTGTGGTTGTAGGACTAATGTGCGCACTTGAGTGAGGGGCTGCTCTCAGTTCCTTCCTATAGCCCCTGAAGTTCCTTCGCATTTAGCCCTTTCATAGATCTCTTATATCATGGCAATTTCTTTGAAACCAACAGAAGTCTCTCTTGTTTTCCAGTCAGCCAAGAAGGAGTCTTAACATTAACTGTGATCACAGGAGTGACATTTCATCATGTTTGCCATATTCTATTGACTAGACGCATGTCACAAGTTCTTCCCACACATAAAAGTAGGGGGATTAAAGGAGGTTATGAATCAATGAATCAATGGGGTCACTAAAGATTCTACCTACATCTTCTCAAAAATAAGGAATTACAATATTTAAATAGTAAGGGTGAATACTTTTAAAGGTGAAATATAGTTATATTTGAGATAATTTTAGATGATTTTTCAGACCACAATAGGCCATTTTCAAAGTACTAAAGCTAGTTTTGTAAAATTTCCCATATTGACTAGTTGTCTTTCAATTTTAGAGATCTTAAGTGGGAAAGTTTTTAAGTGAGAAAAAATTTTCTAAAGTATAAGGACTTTACAAATTTGTGTGAATTCTTTAATCGACTTTATTTACGCACATATTAAATAATAATTGTGGAAAATATTAATAAATTTTTACATATTTCTACAGATTTGATGAAAATAGACTTTGAACATTGGTTACTAGAAAGGATGAGGTCAGATGCTTTTGCTTCACATTGTGAATCTAAGATTCTAATATTTCACATTGTCTAATTGAAGATTATGACCACGTGAAATTTGCTCTGCATTAACTCAAACTGCTTTTGGTGAATGTACCTTGAGAAAATAAAATATATTTGAAAGACAGTGTATGAAACTTTAAATGAGATCAGAGGAATCACCTATGTAGGACATAATCTCAGATAGTATAATTTATAGTGTAAGGAGAAATGTAATTAAGTAAGCAATAACATTTAATTTGCTTGCCAATCTTTACTATCTTCCCTTATACACGCTCTAACTACTTAGCTGGTATCTATACTAAAATGCATCTATGTATACTTATGTTGGCCCTATTAGCTCAATGAAGCACACTGAGTAAAGTACTCTGTAGGAGACATTACTCAGTTCCCTTTCATCAATAAGATATGCCCTTTTGAGTTGTTTTCCCAATACTGTAATTCTGATGCACCATACTGAGTCTTCCATCCAATGGGAAGAAAGGATTGCTTTGTTGTTATACATGTAGTAGGAATCTCATTTTTTGTGTGTGAACAGCACAAAAATTTCATAGGTATGCATCATTTTTGGCACAGACTAGGCAGCTTGCCTCATTAACGTGCACATCTAGAGTTGCTGTAACCATCAGTAAGAAACTGTGTTAAATAAATGGCTTTGTTTTTTCACCTGCTAGGCTCTAATAGCATCCCCAAAGTAATCTTGGTCTAACAGCTTGAGTCTTTTGCAAAAGCGATCAAGTGATCAATTCTTTTTAACACTGAGAGGTAAACTTCAGTGCTATGCAGAATGCCAGGTGCAAGAACAGTTGCCTTGAATAATGACAGAAATTTAATATGAGTCATGCAATTTAGCATAGGCTCCTGCTAAATGATTTTTTAAGTTATTACACCATGTCTGAAAAAAGTGAGGCAGAGGCCTAAAGGAAATCAGGCAGTTGATCTAAAAATATGTTTTTATTCAATCAGAAAATATTGAACATCTTAAGATGTGCCAGGCTGTGCTAGGCACTGATGATTAAGCAATAAATGAAGTTGATGTGGTCACTGTGGGCATAGAATGCACATTTTGAAAAGGAAAGAGATAAATATGTGCAAAAATAATAATTAAAATTTGAGAGAACTCTCTTATGATATAATAAGATATTTCAATGTGTAATGAGAGCAAGTAACTTGGAGACTTAGGTACATCTCACTTTCACAGAAACTAATGATTCTGAATAATTTATATTTGAGTTTGATAAGGATTGATGTATATAATTTTGTTATTCAGTATTGCCAATCAAACATATCTGTTTTTAGGATGCCCACTTATAAATGTAAAAGAATTCTTTTAAACCACGTATCTATGATAAAACCATCATACATTATAACTCCAGAGTCTTTATTAGGAATAAAAACCTATCACTTGCAGTTATTTATAATTAAAATCCAGAAAATGAGAAAGTTAAGGTTTTCAGAATATCTGATTATCATTTCACATTTATTATTTATTTACACATATTTAGGCAAAATAGTAATTTAAGAATATAATTCCTATATTATATTTGTGGGCTAGTAAGGTAAGATTTCATTTTTATCATTTCTGATTTTTAAATTTAATTTTATAGCTTAATATATTTCAAGGAGACGTATCTGAGCATTTGAAAAATATGAGTGTACCTTGTTTCATGCTGTTTTATGAAAAATACACCAACAAGAACCCTATGGGTTAATTGAAATCACAGTCAAGTATTCACACATTAATTAACTTGAAGGAAAATCTATTGAAGTATGCAAACCACCAAGTCAAGGTGTCAATTTCATTTTTATTTTAATCAGATCATCCAATCTGTGAAGGTATTTATGGTCTTAGTAAGTAGAAGGATGTGTGGAAGTTCATTAATATTGCTATAATGCTTCTGAAAAAGAACAAAACCTATGTTTGAAATGCAAGTAATTTAATTACATAGTTCTAGGATTCTAGGAGAATTCACTGTGGTTATACTTTGTAGACTTTGCTTTTTGTGTGAGTGTAATTTCCTTAGTATAGGAATTAATTTGGAGGTGTTGATCCTACGGTTAAGAATTCTCCAGACAATTGCAGTCCTTAAACTGGTGCTAGGTATTTTAGTAGAAGATATCAAAAGCCAAAATAAGTCCCATTGCCCCTGCAATATATATAAGAAAAGTCTCAGGTGCCACAAAGCAAAAATAAATTATCTCTATAGGTCATCCAAGCTTATGTGTTTTTTGTTCAAAATTGTAACAAAGTTTGAAACACAAAATTAAAGTGTACGTTTGTGGGACCATTGGCCTGGGAATCAGGACACCAAGGTGTGTATTTCATTATAAAATAATGGAGTAGGTAAATAACTAACTTTAAGACTCTTTTAGCATAAATTGTATAATCTACAGTGGGCATACAAACTTGTCTTTTTTCCTTCTTTTGATTCTTATACATTATAACTTTCTTGAAGCCCTGAATTAACGATAGGAAACAGGATGGCAGTTTTCAGAAAACTGAAAATAGAATTACCATATGATCCAGCAGTTTCATTTGTAGATATATACCCAAAAGAATGGAAAACAAGGACTCAAACAGATACTCAGATGCCTGTCTTCATAGCAGCATTATTTACAATAGACAAAAGGTGGAAACAACTGAAGTGTCCATCAACAGATGAATGGAAAAAACAAAATGTTGTATGTACATGCAATAGAATATTCAGCCTTAAGAAGGAAGAGAATTCTGACACATTCTAAAACATGGACAAACGTTGAGAACATTATGCTAACTAAAATAAACCAGTCACAAAAAGGCAAATCCTACATGGTTTTACTTCTCTAAGCTACCTAGATGAGTCAAATTCAGAGCCAGAAAGTAGAATGATGGTCATCAGGGACTGAGGAAGGGAGGTAACTGTCTAATAATTATGTAGTTTCAGGCTAAGATTAAAAGGTTCAGGAGATGGATACTGGTAATGGCTGCACAGCAGTTTGGATACACTTAATGTCACTGAACTGTATATTTAAAAATAGTTAAAGCAGTATGTTTTATGTTTTGTATATATTTTATCACAATAGAAAATTCAAGAATCTATGGGAAATTTTTGAGAAAAATTATTAGGACAACTACAAAAGGATCTAATATTCATTATTCTTTGGGGAGAGGGTCGGTCTTTCACAGTTGACCTAAAGAGTAGTTTTCTCTCTAGTCTGAGTATTTCAGCAAGCATCAAGAAGACGGTGAATTCGAGATATGGGAAAGAATAGGATGAATGACTATTTTTCCTGTGATAAGAGTTCCCTAGAATTATATCACAATGAGTAAAATTTCAAAGAAAGAAACCAGTTCCATGATTAGGATTACACTTTAAAGGAATATACAAAACAATTATTTATAAAAACATAATTTATTTCTATGCTACTCTGGTGCTTCTGAATTTACATTAATATTAATTTACACCAAAAACTGTCATTATTTGCCCTTAGCAAATTCAAAAGGCACTGATTCCTTAAAAAACAACAAAAATCTCTTTTAAATAATGTAAATTTATTTTGTTTAATGTTTACTTTTGAAAGTAAATTTTCTTCAAAATCACTTCAAAAGATCAATGAAACACAAATTGAGGACTTGAATTTGGTGTGTCCATCTTAAAGTAAATTATCATGTACTTTTCCATTTCAAGACAATACTCTTTCTCAGATTGCTTTAGACTTTAAAAAGAAGGCAAAATGAACATTTAGTTTTCAAAGGAATCCAATAAATACAGAGAAAAAAGAAAAATTATGTGTTAACAAAACAATATCAATTGTATCTTAAAAACTAGATCTACCTTACTAAAACCTTGATATATCAAGCTTTTTATCTTTTTAAAAATTTTTTAACATTTATTTATTATTGAGAAACAGAGAGAGACAGAGGATGAGCATGGGGCAGAGAGAAGGGGAGACAGAATCCGAAGCAGGCTCCAAGGCTTCAAGCTGTGAGCACAGGACTGTGAGCACAGAGCCTGATGCGGGGCTCAAACCCACAAGTGGTGAGATCATGACTTGAGCCCAAGTCAGTTGGATGCTCAACCGACTGAGCCACCCAGGTGCCCCTCAAGTTTTTTATCTTGATGACATCCCAATAGTTCATTTTTGCTTTTGTTTTCCTTGCCTCTAGAGACATGTCAAGTAAGATGTTGCTGTGGTCAAAGTCAAAGAGGTTATTGCCTAATTTCTCCTCCAGGAATGTGATGGCTTCCTGTCTTACATTTAAGTCTTTCATCCGTTTTGAGTTTATTTTGGTGTATGGTGTAAGTGGCCCAGGCCTATTCTTCTGCATGTTGGTGTTCAATTTTCCCAACAACATTTGCTGAAGAGACCGTCTTTATTCCATCGGATATTCTTTTCTGCTCTGTCAAAGATTCGATGGATGTACATTTATGGGTCCATTTCTGGGTTCTCTATTCTGTTCCATTGATCTGTGTGTCTGTTTTTGTGCCAGTACCATGCTGTTGATGATTACAGCACTGTAATATAGCTTGAAGTCTGGAATTGTGATGCTTTTAGCTTTGGTTTTCTTCAGGATTGCTTTGGCTATTTGGGGTCTTTTCTGGTTTCATACTAATTTTAGGATTGCTTGTCTTACCTCTGTGAAGAATTCTTGTGTTATTTTGATAGGGATTGCAATGAATATGTAGATTGCTTTGGGTTGTATCGACATTTTAACAATATTTGTTCTTCTAATCCATGAGCATGGAGTATTTTTCGATTTTTATATGTCTTCCTCAATTTCTTTCATAAGGTTTCTACAGTTTTCAGTGTATAGAACTTTCACCTCTTTTGGTTAGGTTTATTCCTAGGTATTTTATGGGTTTTTGTACAGTTGGTAAATGAGATACATTCCTTGATTTCTCTTTCTGCTGCTTCACTGTTGATGTATAGAAATGCAGCCAATTGCTGTACATTGATTTTATATCCTGTGACTTTGCTCAATTCATGGATCAGTCCTAGCAGTTTTTTTGATGGAATCTTTTGGGTTTCCACAGAGTATCATGTCTGAGAATAGTGAAAGTTTGGCTTCCTCCTTGCCAATTTGGATGCCTTTTATTTCTTTGTTATCTGATTGCTGAGGCTAAGACTTCCAACATTATGTTGAATAACAGTGGTAAGAGTGGACATCTTTGTTGTGTTTCTGACCTTAGGGGGAAAGCTCTCACGTTTTCCCCATTGAAGATGATATAGTGGTGAATCTTTCATTAATGGCTTTTATGATTTTGAGGTATGATTCTTTTATCCCTACTTTCTTCAGGGTTTTTATCAAGAAAGGATGCTGTATTTTGTCAAATGCTTTCTCATCTATTGAAAGGATCATGTGGTTTCTATCTTTCTTTTGTTAATCTGATGCATCACATTTATTGATTTGTGGGTATTGAACCAGCCCTGCATCCCAGGTATAAATCCCACTTGGATGTGGTGAATAATTATTTTAATGTATTGTTGGATCCAGTTTGCTGGTATCTTATTGAGAATTTTTTCATCCATGTACATCAGGGAAATTGGTCTGTAGTTCTCCTTTTTAGTGGAGTCTTTGGTTTTGGAATCAAGGTAATGCTTGCCTTGTGGAATGAGTTTGAAGTTTTCCTTCCATTTCTATATTTTGGAACAGTTTCAAAGAGTAAGTGTTAAGCCTTTTTTAAATGTTTGATAGATTTCCTCTGGAAAGCCATCCAGCCTTGGACTCTTGTTTTTTGGGAGATTTTTGATTAGTAATTCCATTTCTTCACTGGTTATGGCTCTGTTCCAATTTTCTATATCTTCCTATTTCAGTTTTGGTAGTTTATATGTTTCTAGGAATTTGTCTGGTTTTTTTTGTTTTGGTTTTTTTTACAGATTGCCGAATTTGTTGGTATATAATTACTCATTATATTCTCTTATTATTGTTTCTATTTATGTGGTATTGGTTGTGATCTCTCCTCTTCCATTCATGATTTCATTTATTTGGGTCCTTTCCTTTTTCTTTTTGACCATTCCGGCTAAGGGATTCATCAATTTTGTTAATTCTTCTGAGGAACCAGTTCCTGATTTCATTGACCAGTTCTACTGTTGTTTGTTGTTTTTGTTTTTTTAATATCATTGATTTTTGCTCTAATCTTTATTTCCCTTCTTCTGCTGGTTTTGGGCTTTATTTGCTGTTCTTTTAACAGCTCTTTTAGGTGTAAGATTAGATTGTGTATTTGAGATCTTTATTCCTTCTTTAGGAAGGCCTACATTGCTATAATCTTCCCTCTTATGACTGCCTTTGCTGCATCCCAGAGGTTTTGGGCTGTCATGTTTATTTTCATTGGCTTCCATGTACTTTTACATTTCTTCTTTAATCTTAGTTTGCCCATTCCTTCTTTAGTAGGATGTTCTTTAATCTCCAAGTATTCATGGTCTTTCCAATTTTTTCTTGTGTTTTTTTCGAGTTTGATAGCATTGTGTTCTGAAAATATACCAGGTATGATCACAATCTTTTTGTACTTGTAGAGGGTTGATTTGTGTCCCAATATGTGATCTTTTTTGGAGAATGTTCTATGTGCACTTGAGAAGAATGTATATCTGAATATATATATTATTTATATCTGTTAAGTCCATTTGATCCAACGTGTCAACCAAAGCCATTGTTTCCTTGTTGATTTTCTACTTAGATAATCTGTCCATTGCTGTAAGTGGGAGTGTTGTAGTCCCCTAGTATTATGGTATTATTATCAGTGAGTTTCTTTATGTTTGTGATTAATTGATTTATATATTTGGGTGCTTCTATGTTGGAAGCATAAATATTTACAATTGTTAGATCTTCTTGGTGGATAACCCCCTAATTATGATACAGTGCTCTTCCTAATCATTTGTTACAGTCTTTATTTTAAAATCTAGTTTGTCTGATATAAGTATGACTATTCCAGCTTTCTTTTGACAACCATTTAGCATGAGAGATGATTCTCCATTCCCTTACTTTCAATCTTTATGTGTCTCTAGATCTAAAGTGGGTATCTTGTAAGCAGCATATAGATGAGTCTTGTTTAATCATCCATTCTGATATCCTATGTCTTTTGATTGGAGCATTTATTCCATTGACATTTAGAGTGCTTACTGAAAGATATGAATTTATTACCATTGTGTTGCTTGTAGAGTTGGAGTTTCTGATAATGTTCTCTGGTCCTGTTTACTCTTTGTTACTTTTGGTCTTTTTATTTTTGCTTTTGTTTTCATCTTTTCTCCACGTAAAGAGTCCCCCTTAAAATCTCTTGCAGGGCTGGTTTAGTGGTCCACAAACTCCTTTAGGTTTTGTTTGTCTGGGAAACTTTATCTCTCCTTCTATTTTGAACAACAGCCTTGCTGGATAAAGAAATTCTTCATATTTTTCCAATTCAGTTGAATATATCCTGCCACTCCTTTCTGGGCTGCCAGGTTTCTATGGACAGATCTGCTATGAACATGATCTGTCTTCCCTTGTAGTTTAAGGACTTTTTTTTCCCTCCTTTGGCTACATTCATAATTCTTTTCTTATTTATGTATTTTTGAATTTGACTTTGATATGTTTTGATGATGGGTTTTTGTTGTTGTTGTTGTTGTTGTTGTTGAACCTAATAGGAGTTCTTGCATTTTGTGGATTTTGATGTTTGTGTCCTCCAGATTAGGAAAGCTTTCTACTCTAATTTTCTCACATAAACCTTCTACCCCTTTTTCTTTCTCCTCATCTTCTAGGACTCCTATATTTGGATGTTGTTCTTTTTAATGAGTCATTGAGTTCTCTAATTCTTATATCATGCTCTTTTGCCTTAGTTTCCCTCTTTTTTTCTGCTTCATTATTCTCTATAACTTTGTCTTCTATTGCTGATTTGCTGTTATGCTTCATCCATCCTTGCTGTAGTGGCATCCATTTAAAATTTCATCTTGGTTACAGGATTTTTAATTTAGTCCTGACTAGACTTTACTTCTTTTATCTCCATAGAAAAGGATTCTATGCTTTTTTCAATTCCAGCTTATATTCTTACTATCGTGGTTTTAAATTCTAGTTCAGACATCTTGCTTATACCTGTGTTGTATACACCCCTGCGTGTCATTTCTTCCTGTTCTATTTTTTGGGTGAATTCCTTCATTTTGTCATTTTGGAGGAAGACAAAAAATAATAAAATAAAAAATAAAAATTTAAATTTTAAAAACAAAGTTAACAATGAAATAAAGGAAGATAGATCCTAGGTGTATTTTAGTCTGCTTTCGAAAGAAGCTTTATAGAATAGAGAAAAATGGGAAAGAAAAGAAGGAAAAGAAAATAAAAGGTAAGAAAAAATTTAAAAATGTTAAAAATATTATAATAAAATAGAATAAAATAAAATAAGGAAAATGAAATAGAATAATTTTTAAAAATAAAAAGTATAGTAAAAATATTACTTTTATATTTAAAAAATAAAAATAATGGGTTTTCTTTCTGTATCCAAGAAAAAGAAAAGAAAAATAAATTAAACAAAGACATAAGCAAAAAAACAAAAAGAAAAACAAAACACAACTAATACATGAACCAACAACAAACAGAATGAAACCCAAATGAAGTTACATCAGATTTTCCCTAGAACTCAAACTATGAGGCCGTCTGTAGTCTATACACTAAGCAAGAGGTGGGACTTATGCTGGTCTTCGGAGGAATGTATTTGGACGGCACAGTTGAGCATGGCTTGGTGTGATGGCTCTGTTCTCCCCCAGGTGGCGCTGCTTAGCTTACTGGGGTGGATTGGTGTGGTGCACATGCATACTTGAGTTTGTGGGAGAAGTGGAAATGGCTTCACCCAGCTCCCTAGTCCTTGGCACAGGAACTTTACACTCACTGGCTTGCCATCAAGCCTCTCTCTTTTGTCCCAGGCCTCTGTCCACCTCCCACCTCTACCTTGTTCGTACCTAAGCCATCTGCCTACCTGGTGGCACTTTCCTACAGATTTTTATCTCAAATGGGGCTGTGTTTCAAAACCCCACACTTCAGATTCCCTGCATCCTGGACCCACAATGACTCTCTGGGGGAGGTTATCACCGAGCAATGGCCTGGTGCCTGCTTGCCCCAGGAAACATTTATGCAATAGTGCAGTAGCAGAGGTTCAGAGATTGTGGCAAATCATAACACACAGCTAGTGCCTGGTTTCACCATAGTCTGGTGTCCTTGTCTTAATATCAGCAAACCTGGCTGCTCTCTGGGGTCTGCTGAGACCATTGCCTGTGGGGAGGCCGTATGACCTCTACCAAATGCTCTCCATGCAGGGGAACTGCTTCTTACATGTGGCACATGGACCCCTTGCTGCCTTCTTTTTGGGATTCACCCTCTTTCTTCACCAGAGCACCACGAGACACTGAACTCCAGAACTTCTGACTCTGTGCTCCACTGTTTATAGAATCCTGATGGGATTGAAACGCTCTCCTTCCTCCCCATCAATGGTTTTGGAGAACAGATTTCTTGTTCAGTCCACTGTGTGTGTTTTCACTCTTTGTTTTTCTCTCCAACTACTTTTGGAAGAGTGTTTTTCCTGCACTCTCCCAATGTGCTGCACTCTCCCTCTTTCACTGTCTTCTCTCCACAGGTGCAGCTGCCAACCCTCCATGGCTTTTCTGTCCTCCAGGTCACCTCTCCACACTACATACCTGCCAAGTTCTATGGCTCAAGTTATGCAGATTGTTGTGTTAATCCTCAGATGAGTTTTCTTGGTGTGCAAATGGTTTGGTGCTGATCTAGCTGCATTTCAGGGATAACACAGGCTGAGAACCTCCATGCTACTCCACTACCTGTAATCTATTTTATTTCTTCTAAACACTACCCTAACCTTCATTAGCAAAACATTCTATTTATTTTTTTAAGATTTTTTAAAAGTTTATTCATTTTGAGAGAGAAAGAGAGCAAAAGTGGGGAGGGGCAGACAGAGAGAGAGAAAGAGAGCTAGAATCCCAGGCAGGCTAGGCTCTGTCAGTGTGGATGAGCTCATGACCTGAGCCTAAGTCAAGAGTCAGATGGTTAACTGACTGAGCCACCTAGTTTTTCCCAAAACATTTTAAATATTATGATAGAATAAAATACTGAGATATTTAAACATTATATTTTTCACTATTCCAGTTCTAGGAGTAGAGACAAGTTTCCATTTATACTTTATGGTTTTCATATAAAGAGCCCATGGCTGAATTTAAATGAAAGATTGTTTTAGGTTTGCTTGGCTTTGTTTCTGATGTGTTTTGGTTTGGTTTGCTTTTGTTTGGTTTGGTTTGGTTTTCTCCAGTTATATCTGTTACGGTTTTAATTATATTTAGATGAGGGGTTTTAATTTGTTTTGTTTTTTTACCAACTACATTTTGTAAGATAAAAAAGAATATCACTCGCTGTGGTGAGTAAAATTTCATTCACTCAGTGGAATAAAATTCTTATTTGCTACAATCCAGATTTAAAACCTACCATTGCACCATCAATATTTCTTTCTCACAACAGTTATGGAAAGATACTGAAAATTCAGTGGACCATCTCTAAATCAGCCTCAGAAAATTTAGTATGGTATTGTTGTTTTGGCTTATATTGAAAGGCCACATTGATTTAAGGCTACCTAAAGAAACTTCACATTGTGATTTATCGATCCTCTGCATTTCATCTAAATCTAGATATTCTTATTTTCCTGGTCTTTTAATACTGTAGGCAATTTAACTTTTGTATATTAATATCAGCAATATGTTAGGTGGAATACTTTTATTAATTAGTTAATTCAGCAAATCTTTATTCAGCAGCTACAATTTACTAAGCAGTTTTCACAATGCTGACATCACTGCACTAAATAAATCCAGTAAGCAACAGTTAAACACTTTCTGGTAGTAGACCCCTCTTTTAAAATTAATATTTAGATTGGATTATTTAAACAACTAAGGGGATGGCAGTATGATCATATGTAAATGCGTGGAAATCCTACTTTGGAGTTGATTGATTGTGAATAGAGTAGTCTCAGACTGGAATTAATAACATGCCACCATGGAATGCAGCATTATTTTCTCACTGCCGTGTGAAAACAAAAGTGTGGGAATAAACGATACCTGCACATGATGGTGAGCAAAGTCAACACAAGTGTATGTTTGGAAAAACTAAACAACAACAAAATAGACCATGACCATGTAATTGTGTGGCATACAAGAAGAATTGTATCATAAGTCAGAACTTGAATCACATGCTACATGTCACCCTTTGAAAACTATATAATCTTAAATAACTTGAGTTCATTGAACTTATGCTCTATCCCTGTGAAATGAAAATAAAGAGCTGGCATTTATAAGCACTTACCACATGCTAAGATCTATTTTCAACTCTTTATATGTATTGATTCATTGAATCCTCACAATATCCCTGGAGGAGATATTACTTATTCTCTTTTTATAGATGATGAAGAGATGG
Organism: Crocuta crocuta; assembly: GCF_008692635.1. Taxonomy (NCBI): domain Eukaryota; kingdom Metazoa; phylum Chordata; class Mammalia; order Carnivora; family Hyaenidae; genus Crocuta; species Crocuta crocuta. The sequence continues at coordinate 5,502,146 of NW_027531917.1, read as the reverse complement.
TACATAAATTAGAAAATTGTCCAAATCACCCACTTTATGGGCAGGGAATGAGACTTGAATCCAGGAGGTCTTATTCCAGAACTCAACTCACACCTGTGAATGTTTTTATGAGGTTGCACATGAGATAATAAAAAGGAAAGAGCTTTGTAATCTATTTTGTCACATAAACTATATTATTATTATTAAAATGTAAATGATTTTCCTATTTTTTGTGTGTGAACTCAGTTTTCAAGTAAATAGAAAGTAAGTTAACTCCCTGGATCAGGCACATCCTGGTCATGTGCTCAGACTTGGCCCTCTAAGAAACTGCACAGTAGAGCACAGTGAGTAAATGAGATCCCAGTATTTATTTTCCAGCTCTTTCCCTTCAGGGTTATTTCTGGCTGGATAAGTCCCTCAATGGTGGGTCACTTCTCCTTTCATGTCAGCTTCTCTCTCTGACTTGTTCCCTTGGTTTCCTAGTTAATTGCTATCTCCCTTCTATTAGACTCAAAGGCAATAATAGTTTTGTTTTTGTTTCAGGATGTTTTGTTTTCTCTTTCTAGCTCTACATTATCCCTGTGCTTTCCCTACATGCTGCAACATCTTTGTAAACAACCCTTTTTAAAAAACCTCCTAAATTACCCCAATTTGAATGTGCCATCTGCTTCCTATTGATAACCTAATTGATAGGGTATATTTGTTGTTAGAAAACATTGGGGGTGGGGTGCGGTTCAGGTACTACTGGAAAATGGATATAACTATTAAATAAAACATTTATGTTAAAGAGTAATAAGAATAAAAATATTCCAGTGAAATGTCTATCTTCACTTTACATATAGTCTGTAAAATAATTACCACACTTAAAGTACACAAGACCAAAACCAAAGGCAATATAACATGCCCATGCAAATCCAGAGCCTGAGGGTGATTTTTTTCTAACTTACTTTCTTATGTAACATAACATTACTTTCACACTTCTTAAATAATTCATACGTACTTTCACAAGTTCAATGCACTGACTTCAAAACTCAAAATTTACATATTCTTTGTTTGGCAACACTACCATATGTTGGTAAACACTGAACCCATCTGGAATATTTTAAGCCTTTCTCTAATAATATTGTAAAGATTTAAATGCCAGAAACTACTTACTTTTCTGAGACAAATGTCAGTTAATTGCAACCTGAAGACATTTTAATTTCTGCCTGTGGTCTTCATTTTTTTTTTGAAAAAGGAAAACAGACCATTAGACATTGACAGATTAAAATGAGAAACTGTATCATTTCTAAAATATTGTGTGTGGATAATTTTGGAATGTATTGACTTCTTTATAAATATATATACATGACATATATATATAAATATATATATACATGACAAAAAAGGGTTAACAATACTTCATCATGTACAAACACACTAAATTTGAAAATATAAATGCCTATGCAATGATAAGTAGCATTTTTATTTTCATGAACCATATTGTATAACTAATGATTTTCCTTTTTACCTTGTAAACCATATTGCTAGTAAAAGCAAAACCATATTTATTGGATTTCTATTTGCTACATTTTTATTCATTTTATTCAACACATGATAAACAAGTGAATAAATGAAAGTTTTTACTCATTGTGATCACTCCTGTAAGGGAAATAACCTGGTTGCTACGAAAGATAAGTTGACCTACTTTAGATACAGAGGTCAAAGAAAGACTCTTTAAGAAGTTGAAATCTAAACTGATGTCTGAAAGATGAGAATAACTCAGCCATGTGAACAACATTCCAGAAGTAAGAAAAAACATATGACCCTGAGCTGAGTAAAAAGTTTTCTGTATCTTTTTTAAAATTTTTTTATTTATTTCTGAGAGAGAGAGAGAGAGAGTGAGAAGGGGAAGGTCAGAGAGAGAGGGAGACACAGAATCCAAAGCAGGTTCCATGCTCTGAGCTAGCTGCCAGCACAAAGCCCGATATGGGAAAGCCCGATGCCGGGCTCGAACCCACAAATCGTGTAATCATGACCTGAGCTGAAGTCGGACGCTTAACCAACTGAGCTACACAGGCGCCCCAGAAGTTTTCTGTATCTTGACAGAGAGCAATTATAGCTGGACTACAGTGAATGGAACAGTGTCGTGATATAATGATGGAATTTGGGGTTCTTTGGAGTCAGAGAATGCAATTGAGAATTTTGGGTAATATTTTATGTTCTTTTTGGAAGACATTGAAAGGTTTTGAATAGTAGGCAACAGGAGCTGAGTTACCTCTTTAAAAGATGAATCTAGCTACAGTGTAGGGAAGGGATTAGATGGAGCCAAGTATGAAAAGAAAGCATTCAGTGGAAAAATTGTTTCATTAGTTCAGTCAAGAGATAAAGGTGTGGTGGTAATGGAGATGGAGAGAAGTGAATGGAGTCAAGATATATCTTGAAAGTAGAGCTGCTAAGACTTGCTGACAATGGTTTGGAAATGTGGGATCAAGCCAAATGGAGGACTCACTTGTGGTTGACTCTTAAGTTTCTGACTTTAACAGTTGGGTAAATGGTGGCTCCAGTTATTGATATGGACAAGACTAGGGGACTATCAGGAAACTACCAGTCTGGCATAGGTGGCTAGCGTCAGCTTCTTGCCTTAAGTCTGATATGATTTTCATCTTGATTTGTGTTCCTTGCTCCTTACTTGTTTTATGTGATGCACAAGTCTTACTGATTGATTCAGTGATACATTTCATGGCTGTATTAATTTATCTGTCCTCTTTGTAACATTATATACATTTAATAACAAATATGCATCTTTCCTATATTTTGTAAGTTATAAATAATTTCTAGAGTTACAGCTTCTCTTATTTGTCATATTTGGAATAGGTTACTTTTTTTCAGGGTGCTAATATTTGACAATTGACCAAATTAAAAAAATACATTTTTTTCAATCTTCTATTCTCTCCATAAAGCAGGAACTTAATGTAAATAATTTGGGCCCCACACTACCTAACAGAATAAGAAACTAATAACTCTGTTGATTTGGAATTGAAAGCAAAAACATTAAAGTGATATTTTCACCCTTCTTTGCCCTCACTCCTCTCCACCCAACACCACCTGCTGTATTCCCATTTTCAACCATGTGGCATTTGCAGCTGGTATGGTAGCAAAATCAAACCAGACTGATGTTTGGAGCTTATAATTTGCAACTTGTGATAACCACCTAGTATACATATAGAGACTTTAGTGCTTTCATTTATGAAAGAGGTAATTTGATTCAGCCAAAAGATGCTTTCCATCTCACAACTTTTCAGTTTTCCTGAAAATTAGCACAAGAAGAAATATTGATAATTATTTCTTCATTCATTCATTCATCCATTCATCTAAGATATAAGAATGCTGACTATGTGACAATTTAGGGAATATAAATATGAATAAGAAAAAGTTTTTGACCCCTGACAGTTTATAGTATAAAAAGGGGGAAAGTATAGTACTGACATATCTGTCTGCTACTAATTTTTGTCTGCCACTCTTATAAGTAACAGTTCTGTATTATGTATGTATCCAACAAGTTAGCTGTACTTTGTAACTTGTATAGCATGTAAAGCCAAAGTATACACATATATATTAGTTTAAATGCTATGGAATCTAAAGAAGAGGAGGAAACACATATTACTTATTATATATTAAAAAATATCTTATTTTACTTTATTTTATTGGCTTTAACATGACAGTTTGCTTAACTCCATACAGGATGATGAATGAATATTTTCTAGTAATTATACTATGCTAAGCATTGTGCTTTGTGTATTAAAAACATGATCTGATTTACATCTTTGAAGCAGTATCATAAGGCTGCAATTATAATCATTTTTTGGAGGAGAAGCTGAAGTTCAGAGAGTTCAAATAAGTTGTGCAAGATCATGTAGCTCATGAGAGATGAAAGTGGAATGCGAAGACAAGTATGCCTGGAACTGTGGTATAAGACTGTCACCTGACTTATTTCCTGTCTCAGGTTGTAGAGAATTCTAATTCCTTCTATTTCTGGGATCATAAGTAAGAGTGAGAGCCTGGTCCTGTTTATCAGCTGAATTTTATGTAGCTTAAATACGCTTATTAGTCCATGCAAGAAGACCCATAATTATTTAAGGGAGCCACGGGTCCTAGAGTCTTTTCATTATAAATATCAAATTCAGCACATTTTAGTTAACATTTTTAATGTTGAAGGAACAATAAGTTCAAACTTAATGTCAATTTTTAAACTTGTTTCTTTTAAATGTTGATTTATTTTTAGAGAAAGCGTGCATGAGTGGGGGAGGGACAGAGTGAGAGGGAGACAAACAACCCCAAGTAGGCTTTGTACTGTCAGTGCAGAGGCTTATGTGGGGGCTGGATCCCATAAAAGTGAGGTCATGACCTGAGCTGAAATCAAGAGACAGACACTTAACCTAACCAACTGAGCCACCCAGGTGCCTCTAAACTTGCTTCTTAGGAGTAAGCCTATAGATAAAGGTGTAGGGAAAAGGAAACTTACATACATTTTGAGGAAGCATATCAATTGGTGAAATCACTTTGGAGAGCAAGATGATGTGAAGATGTATATATACTTTCTACTATCTAGTGGCTCTACTTTCAGATTCAAACTTGAAACAAATTCTCCTATGTGCCTAAGCACATGTGGGCAGAAATATTCAATGCAACATTGGTTTCAATAGCAATAATTTCAAAAGGACCTATATTTTTTATCAATAAAAGAATAAGTAAACAACTTTTGGCATAGTCATGCCATGAAATATTATGTATTAGTTAAAATAAACAAATCAGTTTATTTTATCTATGCATTAACATAGATAAATTTAAAAATTTAGAAAATGAAACATGGAATTAAAGGCATAATACACATAAAATAATTTATTTTAAGTAAAGTTTAAAAACACTCCAGAAAATATTTTTTTTTTTTACAAATAGTTTATTGTCAAATTAGTTTCCACATAACACTCAGTGCTCATCCCCACAAGTGTCCGCCTCCATGCCCATCCCCCCCTCCCCCCCACATCCTTCAGTCCTCAGTTTTTGTCAGCATTCAAGAGTCTCTCATGGTTTGCCTCTCTCCCTTTCCCCCACCATTTCCACTCCAGAAAATATTGTATTACTTTATCCCACAGTTCGTACACTGTGTAATCTGTAATAGTGCTGTTACATCACATATAACATATTATTCATTTTTATTTTTTATAAATGTCTATAGTAAACACATGAAAACCTTGATGAGAAACTTCAGGTTGATGGTTACTTTGGGATGGAATTTGATTAAAGAGGTTACAAAGGGAACTTTTATTTATCTGGAAAGGCTTTTCTGCTTTTTTTTTTCATAATTACACACAGAACAGATGGAAACCACATCCTTCAAATGTTCCCATTTGTTAAAACTAGGTAGCGATATATGGATACCCATTACAGTATTATACTTTTCAGTTTGTGTGTATGAAACTTCAGGATAAACCAAAGGCTTACACTTGCAATGTTCTTCTTAAGAACATTATATTTACTGGGATGCCTGGGTGGCTTAGTCGGTTAAGCGTCCGACTTTCACTTAGGTCATGATCTCACGGTTCGTGGGTTCGAGCCCCGCGTCGGTCTCTGTGCTGACTGCCAGCTCAGAGCCTGGAGCCTGTTTCAGTCTGTGACTCCCTCTCTCTCTGACCCTCCCCTGCTCACACTGTCTCTCTCTCTGTCTCCTAGAAATAAATAAAACATTTTAAAAAAAAAGAACATTATATTTACATTATAATTTACATTATAACATTTGCCTTATTTACATTGTAAAGAGGTTTGTCTGGGGTGCCTGGGTGGCTCAGTTGGTGACTCCTGGTTTCAGCTCAGGTCATGATCTCGAAGTTTGTGAGTTTGAGCCCTGAATTGGGCTCCACACTCACAGTGTAGTGTCCGCTTGGGATTCTTTCTCTCCCTCTTACTCTGCCCTTCCCCCACTTGCTTTCTCTGTTACTCTCAAAATAAATAAATAAACAAAATTATTAATAAAAAGATTTATCTCTCCATTTTTTGTTAGTAATTCTTATTTATGAAATATAATTTTGGAGTGAAAAGTGTATTTCTAATACCTCTTGAAATGTATATTTTTATATTAAATGGCTATAACAAAGTTAAGGACAAATATATTGGCTGACATATAGTTACTCATCCTTTTTGAAGTTTTAAAAATGTACCCTATGATCTCACATCCCTGAAAAGCCTTATGATGGCAGCTTAGTCATAAAACATCAATCACAACAACAGCCTATGAAAATAAACTAGTGACACTCTTCTTTTCTGATGAGTTAAGTACTTGAAAAATTTGTAAGTTCCCAACTACTGTATCAATTTCTTGTTCATAAGGAAAGTCATTTTTATTTTTTTTAATATTTATATTTAAGAGAGAGAGTGTGAGTGGGGGAGGGGCAGAGAGAGAGGGAGACACAGGATCTGAAGTAGGCTCTAGGCTCTGAACTGTCATCACAGAGGCTGATGTGGGGCTCAAACATATGAACCCTGAGATCACGATCTAAGCCAAAGTTAGCCACTTAACTGAATGAGCTACCCAGGCACCCCAGAAAGTAAGTCATTTTTAAAGATAAGAAAATAAGGTAAAATTAGAATATTATTTCACAAGTCATTTACTATTGAAGTCAGAAAATTGATCTAAGAATGGGTTGTTATTTGAATTCATTAGCCACAAAGTCAGTAACTATTAAGCCTTTTTAGGAAGTAGTACCGATAAGAAATATTGCTTTTGAGATATTATAGCCTGATTTGAAAAATAGAAATGATGATTTTTAAAAGAACATGCCATTTGATTCTGAACTTACCTTTTTTTGCTTTACTATCTCCTTTATATCAGTAAGACTTCATAAAATATAGTCAATTTTAAAAGCCATACAACTATCTCATTCTCTACCCTTAAGCAACACAAACTTTCTCTTCTCTACCAAAAATTCTTTTCCCTATTTTTATTTTTCAGTCAGTTGTGTTTTTGGTGTAAAATAATGGGAAAATAGTTTATATGAAGCATTTGTTGGTTATATAATTCTTAAAACAAAAGAAAAAAAATTTAAGTTGTTTTAAAATTTTTAAGTTGTTAGATCCATGGCTTTTACTTTTAACTAGAGGTAAAACTTTTCAAAGCTTTTTCAGAGACCAAAATATGTTTTCCAATTTTCTTTTCATTTACTTAGGTAAATAGTAGCTTTTATAGCTCCTGCTTCTTGCAACACTTCTATATTCTAGACTCATTTTATTTTAATTTTAAAAATTTTTTGTGTGTTTTGTTTTGTTTGTTTTCTTTTGTTGTTTAAGTAGGCTTCACATCCAGTGTGGAGCCCAAGGCTTGGCCTTACTTCACAACACTGAGATTAAGACCTGAGCTGAGATCAAGAATTGGATAGTTAATGAACTGAGCCATCCAGGCACCTTCACTTTATTTTTTAAAGGGCTAAAGTAAAAGTTTTAAGGCAAAGTTCCAAACCTCATAAACCTCTTCATCCCTATTTACAAATCCATTTCTACTTCAGTTTTCCTACATTCACAGGGGCTATCATGATTCTCCAGGTCGCCCAGACGCAAAATCTTTACCCTATGTTTCCATGTCTTTCACTTGAACATTCTCACTGTCTTACCTACCAACAAAGAATCAGTTAACAAATTAACCATCCCCTTTTGGTACCTCTTATTACCAGTCTTTCCCAGTCCCCCATTGCCTCAAGCCTGGATTACTGCAGTGGTCTCGGAAATGTTCTCCTTGATGCCATTCATTCCTCATCTTGACAGCCCATCCCCATCACTTGTGTTTTTCCCACACTTTTTACTATCGATTTAAATACACAGTCTGTTCACTAAGGATGTTTGCAACTTCTTGTTTTCCAGCTTTTTAGACTTTGCATGGTCTTGGTCAGTACTTTTTAGACAAAATTGTAGGACAGATGTTTATTGAGCAGCTACATTGTGTAACCCATGTTATGTGCAAGCCCTGGATATACAACAGTGAAGGAGGCAAAAGTGATTCTTAATGTACCACCCTCTTTAGTCTCTATTTCTCTTGTTTCTCCACAAAGTAAAAGCATCTCTCATTCCCCAATGAACAAAGCCTGACAACTCATGAAGTTTAGAAAATAGATACTATGCTTTCTACATACACTGGTCATGCTGTTACTTACGTCTTTATTTTTCTCCTTGCATACTAAAAGGGAGGATATTAAAAAAAAAAAAAACTGTCTTAATTGTTAAAATACCCCACCCACTTCTGTTGTTTCTGATTTAAGATAATGTCATTCACATCACCTAAAACATATTAGGGAATTTCATCATTATTAATATATTAAACCATGCAACTAATTGCTAATTTTACTACATTCTATTCCCATCAACTCCTGGGGTCAGAGTGAGTGGAGGGAAGGACTGAGGTGGCAAAAGCTATTGAATAACATGTATTGGATATACATTTTCTTCTCTCTTTTATTTATTTAAGCCATAAAGTAAATTAGTTTTCTCTAACTTTAATTATAAAGAATTAAGGATATAATTTATTTAAAAAATGATGATCAGTGCATACCATAAGTACTATTTCACTGCTTCATTTCCTGAGAAAATTTAAGTATCATGTTAATAGATAAAATTGTTTTTAAATATACTACAAATATAGAGTTAATGCTTGCAAAGTTAATAATGGAATACTTCTCAGCAGCTAAAAGGAGGAAGCTACTAATACATGTACCAACATAGATGAATCCCAATATATCACGCTGAAATAAAGAATCCCTAGAAAAAATATTACATACAGTATGATTCATTTATAAAAAATATAGAAAATACAAACTAATTCTATAGCAAGAGAAAGCAGATTAGTAGTTGTCCGGGGACAATGGTGGAGAAGAAATGGATTGCAAATGGTGGAATATATCTGTTTTGCTGGTAATAAAAACATCTGATATCTCATTTGTAGTGATGGTTTCCCAGGTGTATATATATACATATATATATATATATATGTCAAGACTCATCAAATTGTACAATTTAAATATATACAGCTAATTATGTATAAGGTATACTTCAATAAAGAGAAAAAAAATTTGACTTATTGGAAAAAGATACCAAAATAAATATGATCCAGATTTTTTTCCCTAAAAGGTACCAATTTCAGTAAAACAAAGATATAGAATTATGTTAAAAGGGTAAATTGACCTACCTTTGAAAGTATTTAAAATGAACTAAGCAGGCTTCTGACTGAAAGATCATCTGGCTAGTAGAACTGGTTGATCATGTGTTCCAATTTCTCCTTAAAATGTCTATAAAGCACATATAAAAACAAAAAAGAATATTCTTGGGTATGCAATCCATTAGGACTAACAACATGTTGGCAGAATCTGAATGGATTCTCTAAATCCCTAAGGCAGAAAGAATAAGGTATCTTTGGTTTAATTTTCTGAAAGTAAAGAGTTTTCAGCTTTTCCCACTGTCTTTGATCCACCTTGATGATCTCTGTCTTTTAACTGATACATTTAGACCTTTGTAATTCAAAAGGAATACTGGTATAGTTGAATTAATGTTTACCATATTTGTTACTGTTTTCTATTTGTTGTTCTTATTCTGTGTTCCTATTTTTGTTTTCAACTTTTTGTCTTTGTTTTTTATTAAGCATTTTATATGATTACATTTTCTCTATGTTTTAGCATATTGATTATACTGTTTTCTTTACTTTCTTTAGTGGTTGCTCAACAGTTTTCAATATTTACTTATAGCTAATCCAATCTACTTTCAAATAACACTATATCACTTCAAAGGTAGTGTGAGTACCTTATAATAACAAAATAATCCTGATTCATCTCTTCTATCCTTTGTATTATTGTCATTCACTTTACTTATACATATATTATACACACACAAACAAGCACAAGCATACATAATTGAATAAACTGTGAGTATTATGTATTATTTTGGACAAACTGTTATCTTGTGGATCAACTAAGAATAAGAAAAATAAAACTTTTTATTTTACTCTATTTTTTCCTTCTTCAATGTTCTTTTCTTTATGTAGATCTGAGTTTATGACCTATAAAGAATTTCTTCCTAAACTACTTTTAACATTTCCTGCAAGACAGGTGTAGTGGCAACAAATTTCCTCAATTTTTGTTTGTGTGACTAAGTCATTATTTCTCCTTCACTTTTAAGAGATAATTTTGCAGGATGTAGATTTCTAGATTAGTATTTGTTCTTTTTTTTTCTAAACACTTTTAATATTTCACTCCACTCCTTTCCTGTTTACATGGTTTCTCTGAGGAGAAATTAGATGTAATTCTTATTATTTGTTCCTCTATACAGTAAGGTTTATTTTGGTTTGTTTTTGCTCTTGTTTTTGTTTTCATTCTGGCTTCTTTCAGGATTTTTTCTTCATCTCTGATTTTTTATAATTTGAAAATGACATGCTTAGGTATAAAGTTTTTCTGGCATTTATCCTGCTTGGTGTTCTTTGAGGTTCCTGGATCTGTGATTTGGTGTATGACATTTAGGGACTTTCTTAGTCATTATTGTTTCAAATATTGCTTCTATTCCTTTTTCCTTTTTCTGTTCTCCTTTTCATATGTGTAATAGGGTATTCCCATTATACATATGTTACACTCTTTGTAGTTTTCCCACAGCCCTTGGATATTCTTTTTTTTTTTTTCACAATTTTTGTTCTATTTGCATTTTGATTTTCAAGGTTTCTATTGACACATTCTCTTGCTCAGAGATACTTTCTTCAGAGATGTCCCATGTTCTACTAAGCCCATCAAAGGTATTCTTTATTTCTATGACATTTTTTTTTCTATCTAGTATTTCTTTTTCCTTCATTCTTAGGATCTCCATCTCTCTGCCTACACTGTCCATCTGCTCTTACATACTGTCTACTTTATCCATAAAGGTCTTAGTATATTAGTTGTAGTTGTCTTAAATCCCTGGTCTGATTATTCTAACATCCCTCTCATATCTGATTTTGATGCTTGCTTTGTCTTCATTTTTTTTTTTTTTTTTGCCTTTTGACATACCTTGTAATTTTTTTCTTAGCAATTGGACATGATGTACTAGGTAAAAGGAACTACTGTAAATAATTCCTTAGTAAATTAGTAGTGAGGTATACGGGGGGAGGAAGCAGTCCATGTTTCCATGATTAAGTGTTAAGTCTTTCAGTGAGGTTACACCTCCGGACTGTTAACTTCACACATGTTTCTCAGGGGTGTTTGTTTGTTTGTTTGCTTGTTTCTCTTCCCCTTAGGTGTAACAGGATACCTACAGTGGTCTGGAGTTGGGTATTTTTCTTCCCCAGGTCAATTAGATTTTGGTATACACCAGCCAGTTAGGCTGTAGTTAACTGGATTCACCTGAGGGCAGGTTTTGTTAAGTTCAGAATACTCTGACACATTTCTAAGTAGTTCCTTTTCTGTTACTCTTGCCTCAAGTGTGATGAAAATTTTCACCACTATTAAGAACCTGATCGAGCTCCTGGAGGTAAAACTAACATGTATGGGTGTCCCCGTATGACTGGGTCCCCATGGGGCTTTTAACTTTCAGACTTGTCCACACTGATCCTCTAGCAATTTGTCAATTATAGTTCATGATTTCCTTCCCCAGCACTGGTTCCCATAGCTGATTCTATTCACGAGTCTCTGTTCTGGGAAGCCTGTATTTGCTTGTATGTCTGTCTCTCCAGTTTTGAGGCAGAGGTTTACCCTATGATTTCACCTCTTTTGCTTATCTAAGAAGAGCTGTTGATTTTTTAATATGTTCAGATTTTTACTTGTTATTGGAGTGGTGACTTCTAAGCTCCTTACATGCAGAATCAGGCCCTCTGTCTTTATTTTGTTTCAGAAATACAGGGCTGAACCAGAACATTGGGAGTCATTTCTGCACTGCTAGGTGCACTTTTTTTGGGGACATCCATTGAGAGATTATACTCATCAGAAAGTCAGAAGTAAGGAGAAAAATGCCAGAAATGCTTAACCATGCTGGAGGTGGGTTGGAAGAGAACAGAAGAATATAAAGTAACAATGCATGATAAAGTAACACATTATTAGGCTGCCAAAGACCCAGATAATGAGGATTGGAAAATATTTAGTAGAACTACATTTGATAAAAAAAAATCATCTATAATCTGAAAATCAAAGCACATCTACCTGTTGTCCAGCTCTGGGACTAGATGACACCAAGCCCCACATAAACAAAAGTGGAACAAAAATGATTCTCTGGTGCTCTTGCTGTCAAAGCTCAGATTAGCGAGATTTCTTTCATCTGAAAGGCAGTTGACAAAGGCAGCAAAAGCCATCATGTGACCAATTAAAAATACTTCGGAACCAAGGAAGAGGACATAATATAGTTGATTCAGGGGAAATTTGAACCTCTGAAAATCATTTTTACTGTACAAGTTAGTAACATAGAAAAATGTTTATGATTTTCAAAAGGATATGCTTTGACTTCATGTGGAAAAAAAATAAGGTGAAGAAAAAATTTGGATATGAAATGAAGTTAGAGATACTCCTTAGAGATGTCAGAAAAACAATATATGATAAAGAATAATGTAAATTGATGTGAGAGGAAATAAAATAGAGAAGTGACAAACTAAATCAATAGCGAGGCAGACATATTTACAAAGCTCATTCAACATTTTGGGGATATAGAAAAGTGATTGAAGCAGGGAGACAGAAATCCATGAGAGGATAGAGAGGAACTTTAGTGCATTGATGCTTCTTAGGAAATATCCAGAAGATTAGAGAAGAAGCTGTAATTGAAGACAACCTGAAAGAATCATCCCAAAATTTAATACCTCTTGTGCACAATGCAAAGTCTTTATTTATATTGCCAAGACATGATCTGGAAACATGTTCTGGTTGTATATATTATATATTATATCTTATGTATTATGCTTTATCTAGTATATAGTGTGTTTTATATATTTTTCAACATAAGGATATAATAATTTATACACCTTGCAGGTTTGTAACAGATATAAAAGTTATTGACCTAATTAGGCCTATACTCAGAATGAATCCTAGAAGGTGCTAACTACATATGGACATCCTTAATTTTTGCAATCACTGACTGCTTTGAGAAGTGCACAAAAATGTGCTCAAAAGTTAAGGAGATTCACAGTGTGCCTGAAGCACACCCATGGAGGTGGGGGTTGGGGGAGAGAGAGAAAGAGAGAGAGAGAGAGATTGAGAATCTTAAACAGTCTTGGCACTGGGCTTGATTTCATGACCATGAGATCCTGACCTGAGCTAAAATCAAGAGTCAGATGCTTAACTGACTGAGCCACCTAGGCACCCCAACAAACAAATTTTCTAATGGAAATATACCTGAAGGAGTTAAATAAAGCACATAAGGTAAATTTTTTTCCTCAAAATATAGTTATTTAATATAAAGTTTTCTGAAAAGATTTGTTAGCATAATAAAAATTATAGCCCATGTGTTTACTATTGATGTCTATTGTATCCCAAGTACTGAGCTAGTCACTTTGTACAGATTATCTTCTTAAATTCCCTACAACAACCCTATTAGATAGATGCTACAGGGTTCTTAGTTTACAGATGAGAAAATGAAGTGCAGAGAAAATAAGTGAATTACCTAGATAGAGTTAAGCTGCTAAGCCTAAATTCAAAGTTAAGGAATTCTAACTCCAGATGTGACTTTTTAAAATTGTACCTTGGGGTGCCTAGGTGGCTCAGTTGGTTGAGCGTCTGACTTCAGCTCAGGTCATGATCTCATGGCTAGCCTCATGGCTTGTGAATTCAAGCCCCATGTTGGGCTCTGTGCTGAAAGCTTGGAGACTGGGGCCTGCTTTGGGTTCTGTGTTTCCCTCTTTCTCTCCCTTTCTCCATTCATGCTCTGACTTGTCTGTCACAAATAAATAAAGATTAAAAAAAATTTTAAATAAAATTCTACCTTATTCACCCCTATTAAGTAGGCCACATCATACTTATGGAATAGTCAAGTTCAAGAGACAAAAATCCTGCATTCACTCAATCACTGTGTCTTCTGCATGAGAACAATCATGTGAATACTCAAAAATGTTTTGCTTTTCAGAAAGTGAGAGTACTATCAGGTTTAGAGGTTTTGCTGATATGTATATTATAAGCAAATGCAACATTTTGTTAAGACTTACAAATGCTAGAAGTATTCTAGAACATCAAATAATCATGCCTAATTAAATAAACCTTAGTAGGTTATGAGCTATGATTATATTTTTGGTTGATCAATTTAAGATCTCTTCACCACGTGGGACCTAAGAGACTGCTCAACACTAGTTTAACTATTGGAAGCATTTAAAGAGAAATTCTGTTTTCATTTGGATCAAGAAAATTAATTTACTCATTATTTTATTTTATTCTCTAGTAGACTCTCAGATTTATATTAAAATAACATTTATGTACAAATATAAGAAAGCAGAATTTGATTTTATATAATATAAAAGTCTATAATATTAACTAGAAATATTTGTCTTAGGTAAACTATTATGTGGATAATAAGCATGTTTTAAATGAGGGTCTGATAAACATCTTAACAAAATATTTACAGTAACTAAATTACAGTAACTGATTTTGATATCCTCAGTAAATGCCAAGAAACATAGCTTTTACAGCAAGTTCATGGAAATGTTCAGATAAAATATTCATGAATTTTCTACTAAAAGGAAAGCCTCTTATGGTTTTGTTTGACAGAAGATGACCTTTGCTTCAGTAAGTTCCAGTCTTTGCTGTAACTTAGTGTTTAGATGCCCTGCTTAGATGAATAAAACATAGCATTTGTTCTTTGTGTTTTCTAGTATATGTGATAATTAATAGAAAGGGAGACTTTGAAGTTTTAAAATGAAGTAAATGGGTTAAAAAAAGGCATTAAGAAATCTTTGACGATCAATTTCCCAGCAGGAAATTTGTCAAACAATTAGGATCTACCCTGACTTGGGGAATCACAGTAGTGCTCAATTGATATGCTCTTTCAAATAACTAAAGCATTTTTAGCTTTAGTGATCTGTGCTAGTCATACAGTCAGCCACCTGATGGTTCATACAAAGTTGGATGAACAACTGAGTTATGTAAAAATAAAAAACTTTATAAGGATAAAATCTGTCAAATATACTATAGTTTTATTAACATGAGAACAAAATAAACAGGGAAACATGAACTGGATCATTTTCAACCAGATGTCCTATAGATTCAATGTAGGTTCAATGTCAGGAATTATTGTAAGTGCTTTAAGTGAAATAATATATGTAATCCTAACAACAGCCCTCAGTGGTGGATATTATTACTTCTAATTTTTAGAAGAAAAAAATGAGGAAACAGAGAGGTTAAGTAAATTGATGAGTCACATGACTAGTGCATAGCAGAGCTGGGATTCAAAGCCAAGCAGTCTGGCTCCAAAGCCCATGTTTTTTAATCACAGTACTATGTAATTACCTCATTTATCATGAGAGCCTGTGCTAAGACTCTCCTGATTCTCTCTCCATCCCTATTTATTGGTAGCTGTGGCTTTCCAGCGGCTACTAGGATAACAACGTGAAGAGGAAACTTAGTTTTGCTTCAGAAAAGCTTAAGACATGTTACAATCTTTCTGATACATGCAAGCAACAGACCAGTAATCAATACAAATTCTTGAGACAGAGTCAAAAGAATAAACTTTTCAAAGGTTGGGCTAATATTGTTTCCAAAAGTAGTATTCTAGCAGTCTGATATTTTATGGACATAATGCCACTAAAAGTTTTTCATTTTAGATAACACAAATAAGAGAAGTATCACACTATTTCCTCTCTTTTTGGATATTTACAGTACCTGTATTTAGCATATTCCAAATTTTTTGAAGATAAAATACCTTCTTCATAGCACATCTGTTAACATTTTGAACAACAGTGTTACAACCACCCTAAGTTTGGTAAAACTGAGTTATGAACAGTAATATGCTGGTGTTTGAAAACTGGTTCTCTAGGGCAAGAAGGAAAGAATGATAGGAAAGAAAGGGAAGGGAGGAAGGAAGGAAGAGGGTGAGGAAGGGAGGAAAGAAGGGAAGGGAAGGGAAGGGAAGGAAGGAAGGAAGGAAGGAAGGAAGGAAGGAAGGAAGGAAGGAAGGAAGGAAGGAAGGAAGAGAGAGAAAAAGAAAGAGAAAGAAAGAAAAGGAAGGAAGGAAGAATGGGGAGTCTGGGTGGCTCAGTTGGTTAAGCGGTTAAGCATCCAACTTCGGCTCAGGTCATGATCTCACTGTTGGTGGGTTCAAGCCCCACGTCGGGCTCTGTGCTGACAGCGAGCTCAGAGTCTGGAGCCTGTTTCAGATTCTGTGTCTCCCTCTCTCTCTGACCCTCCCTTGCTCACGCTGTCTCTCTCTCTCAGAAATAAATAAAACACTAAGAAATATATAAAAGGAAGAGAGAAAGAGGGAAAGAAAGAAAAATGAAGAGAGAGAGGCTGATTTGCAGTATTTGAATGTTGAATAAGAAAATGATAGGCACAAAAGGTTTAGCACGCTGATGAGAGCTGGTTTCAGCACCATATGTTTCTCAGTCTTATCAAAATGTAGCATCATCTCTTACATCATCATAAAAACTGCCATCTCTTGATGTGGAGGCAGTTACACATAAGAGCCAAGGGGGATATTTAAGGATTATCATTAAGGGTCTTATCTGAATGACTTTATGTGGACTCAGCACAGGCACTTGAAAAAGTCACATGTGGACTAAGTCACTACTAAATAGTGGTGAAGCTGTAGGCTTTCTTCCAAAATTCCAACATGAGATGTATATTAAGATTGCCTATATCCTAATAATTCTAGCTGTAACTATTTAAACATACAAAAAGTTATTATCAAAGAGTCTATACTAAAGACATAGTGTGTATCTAGGTGGGAAAAACCAAAAGGGGCTAAAAAGAGGTGAGATATTTGAACCCAGTTTTATTTTGAAGATCCACTGTCTATAAATCTTTGCCTCCTAAACTATGTGCCCTGTCGAGTTCCCTCTAATTCCTTGCAAATATCCCTTTATCTAAACTTCCCTTATACATTACCATAAAATGGCACATTGATATGTATAATCATTTTAGTTAGGCTCTCTCATGAAACTTTTAAGCCAACAACACCATCCACAGTTATACCATTAGCTTTGAACCATGCCCATTAAGTTGAAACTCTCAGGGAGAAAAATCTTTTCCTCTACCCTCTTTTGTTTATTGTTTGGAGGCCTACACATAAAATTGAGAAAAAACAGACTACAAAGAGAAAAGACAGATTTTAGTCATGCACATACATAGGATTTCAAAGAAAAACATGTCTCAAGGAGATGGTTAGAATTCGGGACTTAAACACATCTTGACAGAAAGGGGAAGGAGATTTTATGGGAAAAAATGATTTTTAGAAAAGATAAATGGGCTCCTAGAATAGATGAGAGATAGGATAGTTTGGGGACAATGTGTATTTAGGTAATTTCTTATTCTGATGCTACTTTCTCTCTGGTGATTCTGGTGGTCTTCTAAATGTGACACGGAAAACCATAAAACTCCTAGAAGAAAACATAGGCAGTGATTTTTTTTGACATCAACCACAGCAACATTTTTCTAGACATGACTACTCAAGGCAAGAGAAACAAAAGCAAAATTAAACTAGGCACACCAAAATAAAAGCTTTTGCACAGCAAAGGAAACCATCAAGAGAACAAAAAGGCAACCTATGGAATGGGAGAAGATATTTACAAATGATATATCTGATGAAGGGTTAATTTAGAAATATATAAAGAGGGATGCCTGGGTGACTCAGTTGGTTCAGCGTCTGACTTCAGCTCAGGTCATGATCTCATGGTTTGTGGTTTTGAGCCCCATGTTGGGCTCTGTGCTGACAGCTAGCTCAGAGCCTGGAGCCTGCTTCAGATTCTGTCTTCCTCTCTCTCTCTGGTCCTCCCCTGCTCTCTCTCTCTCTCTCTCTCTCTCTCTCTCAGAAATTAAAAAAAAAAAACATTAGAAATAAACAAAGAACTTATACAACATAACACTAAAAAAAAATCCCAATAAAAATGGGCAAAAGACCTGAATAGACATTTTTCCAAAGAAGACTTACAGATGACCAATTGACTCATGAAAAGATGCTCAAATCACTAATCATCAGAAACATGCAAATCAAAGCCACAATGAAATATCATCTCACACTTATCAGAATGGCTAAAATCAAAAAACCACAAAAAATAACAAGTGCTGGCAAGCATGTGGAGAAAAAGGAAATCTTGTGCACTGTTGATGTACTGCCTGAAATTGCAGGTAGTACCAAACACTATGTATTCTGTCTTTTTTCCTCTACATATGTACTTGTGATAAAATTTAATTTATGAGTTAGACACAGTAAGATATTAACAATTGTAATAAAATAGTTATAACAATATACTGTAATAAAAGTTATGTGAATGTGTGTTCTCTCTAAATGTATCTTATTGTACTATATTTACCCTTCTTTTTGTGATAATATGAGATGATAAAATGGGCATGTGATGACATGAAATGAGGAGAATGACATAGACATTGTGTGTGTTAGACTACTATTGACCTTTTGACGACTCATCAGGAGGATTATCTGTTTTCTGGACTAAAGTTGACCACAGGTTACCTAACCCATGGAAAGTGAAATGATGGATAAGGGAAGACTACTCTATGAAGTGCTGAGGGAAATAGAACAACCTAAAATGTGAGGAGATGTTGACTGAAGTGAGGAAAGTAATATGAGCAAATTATTCTTAGGTTTTTCTGAAACATAGCTTCAGGCAAGGAAACATCATTGTGAATATATGAGGGAAAAATGTCCAGCAAGCAGGGGTTGTTTCTTTGGGGATTTATGATATAGCAATTTTTGCCAGATAGGCTACTTCTCTCTGAGCAAAGACTTGGTTTCCCTAAGAAGAAGAGAAAATTATGCAGCTGAAATCTACAAATAAAAATCAAAGAGAAATATACACAAATTAATATATATAAATTTTAAAAAACTCTCTATCAATTGAAATTGATCTCTAAGTCAAAGCAAGAAATCATAAGACTTATAGTAAGTGACATAATTCTAAAATTATTATATAATAGTACACACTTTCAGACTTACACTAAAAATACTTTAAAATATGATATAGGATTTAACCAGATAGGAGAACATTCACTGTAAAACATTGATAAGGCCATGATAATGAGTGCCTGCTGAATGTCAGCAATTCAGAGTTGATCTTCCTATTTTGTCTTCCTAACATTTTGCCCACAGTTACCTAATATAATTTAAATATATAGAAATTAGAAATTATATGTTGCTGAATATTTCAGTATTTAGTTTTTGAAATTAATGTTACATTTATGTATATTTCATGTGTACTGTATCATTAATTATAAGTTAATGCTAAGAAAACAAATACTTGGTTGCATAAACACACCTTGTAAATGTACAGGCTAAAATAAAATTTATTTTTATTAACAAACTTCTTTCCCTATAAATACAACGTACAAAAAAACCCACAAGATTATTTAGCATATCATATTACATTTCAAATGAAGTATAAAAATGTGCAAAGATTTGCAACATTCATTATGAATAATAATCAATTATTTATAGTTTTAAGAATCTTTGTGGGTAACCTGGGTGGCTCAGTCGGTTAAACATCTGACTCAGGTCACGATCTCACCATCATGGGCTCAAGCCCCACATTGAGCTCCACACTGACTGTGGAGCCTGCTTGAGATTCTCTCTGAATCTCTCTCTCTCTCTGAATCTCTCTCTCTCTCTCTCTCTCTCCATCTCTCTTTCTCTCTCCATCTCTCTCTGTCTCTCCATCTCTCTCTCTCCCTCTCTCTCTCTGCCCCTCCCCCTCAAAAAATCAAAAATCAAAATAAATAAATAGTAAAAATCTTTGTAATACTATTAACATCTGCAATATATGTGGAAAATAGCATTTGGTTTGTTAACAAAGTCATCACAAAAATCAAGGGGAAAAAGGATAATATGCACTGAGTGCCTTTGAAGGTTCTGGGAGAAAGAACACCAAGTAGAAATTATGAGCTAGCAGCTAGTATGAGAAAACACAGGCTTTTCCTCCTCATGCAGTCAGTGATTTGTAAACAACAATTACTAACTAGAGAAAATGAGAGGAAAACACAGAGCTCAGCCAGGTGTTATTGTACGTCAGTGATTTACTCTGCTATGTGATCAATGATGAGAACAAAATCACCCATATCCTCAGGAAGCCATAATGTTTCAGAGCAGCTGTGGGAGCACCTGGCTACTTGTCCTACACAAAGACTACCTCCATCAAGGAAGAATCAAGATTTATTCCTCTTGGCTTCAACCAGAAACAATGCCAAAGAATCTGCTGTTGCATCGCATTATTTCTTTAATGAGAGAACAAAAGCAGTTTTACAGTCCCAATTCGATTGACTTGGCAGGAATACACTTGCATCCTCCTGAATCAGTTGTGACAAGATCATTCAACATTCCCTCAAGTGGCTAGCAGTACGCATACCTTCTCCCCTTATATATCTTCTGGAAACACACACACATATGTGCACACACATGCATATGCACACACAGTTGTAAATAGCTCTCACTTTCAAAAAGTAACAGAGGAAAAAAATCCACAAACACAGATTTTTAAATGTTTTACATCTAGGTTTTATAGAAAACAGAGAATCTTAGGACTATAGCCTACCAAGTCTATGAAATCCAGCAGAATTTTACTGATAGAGATGTATCAAACTGTGGCTAGGAAAAGTTAGAGCTCAGTTTATGGGGTAGAGCAGGTACAGGGATGGAGAAAATGCCTTTAGAATTAGTGGAAATGGGCACTGTCAATCAATAATCAAGTAACTCAGAGCATTTTTGGTTTTGCTTTTATTCTTAAATCCAAATACTTTTTTTCAAATTAGACACTTAAATAATGGAAAATATTGAAAATTCAATAAATTTGGAATTAATATTATACAAATTAAATTATTACATATCCATATTGATTGATACCATATGTTCAAACTCCTGTCACTTTGCCTCTTTACTTATTTTCTGGTATTATTTTATTATATGTTATTATCTTATATTATGGATTATTTTATTTTTATTACTATTTTTTAACATTTATTCATTTTTGAGAGACAGAGGGAGAGAGTGAGTGAGGGAGGAGCAGAGAGAGAGGGAGACACGGAGTCTGAAGCAGGCTTCAGGCTCTGAGCTGTCAGCACAGAGCCTGATGCTGGGCTCCAACTGACTGACCACAAGATCATGACCTGAGCTGAAGTCAGATGCTTAATGGACTAAGCCAGTCAGGCGCCCCTAGATTATTACTTTCTTACATTAATCTACTCTCATAAAGTGATGGTTGTATACATGGAGTATGTGACTCAATTGGACATTGCTTCTGTGGTACTATAGAGGATTTAAAGAACAAAAACCCTGTGGGCAGGACAATTATAGAATAAGGTTTAAAACAAGATTTAAACAAGTTTTGAATAAAAGAGATAGACATAAAAGTTACCTGATGTGTTTGTGTGGCACTGTACTAGGTCCTGTGGGAGGTTCAGATCCTGAAATGCCACAATCACTGGGCATGACTTAGCCTGGAGTCGGCTTCTTACCTCTTATGTAACTGTAAGTTGCTTCTGTTTGATCCTATATCCTCATCTTTAAAATGAAAATAACTGTACCTACACAGTTACAATGTATATTAGATGATATATGTGAAGAGAACAGGAAGTTGAAAACTGAAGTATAATATATTATTATACGAATGGCAGGGTGGCTCAATCAGTTAAGCATCTGACTTTGGTTCAGGTCATGATCTCGTGGTTCATGAGTTTGAGCCCCACGTCGGGCTCTGTGCTGATAGCTCAGAGCCTGGAGCCTGTTGAGATTCTGCGTCTCCCTCTCTCTCTGCCCCTCCCCCACTTGTACTCTGTCTCCTCTTCCAAAAATAAACATTAAAAAATTTTTAATATATTATTATATACTCTATAAAGAGGAATATCAAGAGCTTATGATAAAGGCGGTCAACTGCTAGATGTCATGAGGAATAGATAGTAAATCTTTTAGGAGTTCAAACATGAAAATCAATTCTATCCAAAGTGATCTTAAGCTACTTCATGGTTCTATCTGAAGGGGAAGAATGATTTTACCTTATATTATAAAGCATTCCTTAAATGGGAATTTTTCTTCTAAAATACCCCAGGTCATCCATGAGGCATTTCACAGCCCCCAAAATGAGACTAAAACTGTCTTGTCTGTTTATGCATCTGAGGTGACAAAAGCACAGAAAAAGATTTTTTTCCCTTCTTAAGACATCCAATAAGCAAATCCATAACATTTATAAAACTAATTTTCATAAAGCTTCTTGGTTTAAAATACTTTTGAAGCCAGTGTTCTTTCATCTAGTTTCCACTGCAATTTTGTATCACCACATAAATTCAAGGATGACAAAAATACAAGGAAAGATTAAAATTTAATGATTCCTCCATAAGCCACATATATTACTTTATGGTTATAGCTTATCAATCTATTCATATTTAAATTTAAGTCTTTGAAATTTATTAACTCCTCAATTATATTTTTGAAAACAATTTTCAGAATATTACATTAGCTATGAGATGACAAAGATTAATTCACCTTTTAAAAATAAAATCATATTCCTTTTAGAGTAGTTTCAAAAGGTACAGATAATATAATCTGTTAATATAATTTAAAGATCAGTAATTATTGGTCAATTGTTAGATTTATTTCTGTTTGTTTCTTGTTATATCTAGTCTTCCTAGGCTAGCATGAGAAACCACTATTAATAGCTTGATGTGATTCCATTTAAAAATGTATATATGCATATGTATATATTATGCATATATGTGCATACATATTCATCATATATTAATAGACATCCAGGGTTCAGTTTTATTCAGAGCAAAGAATAAAAACTGTTGATCTAGAAGAAACTCAGCCATAGGTTTGGAATCTGTACTCAAACTCTGTATACAATGACAATATTATTCTGCTAATATAATTGACTTGCTGCTTCATTTGTCTGCTATTTGTCGAATGTTAAGACCTTTAAATTTTTTTTAACATTTATTCGTTTCTGAGAGACTCTAGAGAATGACTGGGGGAGGGACAGAGAGATTGGGAGACACAGAATCTGAAGCAGGGTCCAGGCTCTGAGCTGTCAGTACAGAGCCCAAGACGGGGCTTGAACTCACAGACTGCAAGATCATGACCTGAGCTGGAGTCCAATGCTCAACTGACTGAGCCACCCAGGCACCCCAGGGTTAAAAACTTTAAATAGAACAGTTCAGCTAGTATTTAGAACAATCCTTACAGCGTTCGTGTCAGGCACAACATTTCATTTCTTTTCATACTGCTGGTTCTGTTTGCATACCTGGGCTGCTTCTTCTTTAATAAAGTCCGTTTTGATATTGAAGGCTTTGCAGATCTCCTTGTTTTCCTCTTGATCATATTGGCAACAGTCTTGAGTGTAACATCAAGAAACCTTTGATGTCTAAGTATTTTGCAGCCAAAGTAAGTTCAAAAAATGTTCCTTGGTTAACTTTCAGGGATTCTTAGTCCCAAACAGGTGTATCATCTATTTGCTTTTCTTTGTTCTCATCATCCTTAGAAGGAGGGTCATCTCTGCAGTAATGAATGACCTTTTTATAAATATTGCTGAACTAATATTTGGTAGGGA
Source organism: Crocuta crocuta (assembly GCF_008692635.1). Lineage (NCBI taxonomy): Eukaryota > Metazoa > Chordata > Mammalia > Carnivora > Hyaenidae > Crocuta > Crocuta crocuta. Next base: position 5,478,463 of record NW_027531917.1, on the reverse strand, counting down.
AACTAGGTCATCATTTATTTCATCATCCATTCCCAAATCTTCCAACATGTTCTTGATAGTTATACAATTTGGTTATACAATAGTTATATAATTTAGTTAACAATTTGGGGGTATTTACTATTTAAAATTTTTAAATACTTTTTTATGTTTATTTATTTTTTAAGGAGAGAGAGGCAGAGTATAAGCGGAGTAGGGACAGAGAGGTAGATACAGAATCTGAAACAGGCTCCAGGCTCTGAGCCATCAGCACAGAGCCTGACGCAGGGCTTGAACTCACAGACTGCAAGATCATGACCTGAGTCAAAGTCAGACGCTAAACGGCTGAGCCACCCAGGCTTTCCTAGGTTTTTTGTTGTTGTTGTTGTTAAATCATAGCATGCATGTTGATTTACAACTTGTTTTTGTCACTTTAAGTATGACACTTATTTTCCCATGGCTGTGTATCTACATTAATTTTAAAACAGCTTCATTGTAATCTATTGTATGGAGTTCTTTCAAACATCCAAACATTTTTTTTAATGTAGCAATAAAATTTGTAAAACTTTATCCACTCATTATTTTATTTTTTAAAATTTATTTTTTTATTTTGAGAGAGAGATTGAGAGTGCATTAGGGGCAGGGAGAGAGGGAGAGAGAGAGGATCCCAAGCCGACTCCATGCATCAGTGCAGAACCGGATGTGGGGCTCGACCCACAAACTGCGAGATCATGACTTGAGCCAAAATCAAAAGTTGGACACTCAACCAACTGAGCCACCCAGGAGCCTGTATTCATTATATTATTTTAAAGATTTATGTTTTTGCAAATGTTATCACTTAGCTGCCTCCTTTCCACAGTACTAGTTAAAATTATTTTAGTTGCTATGTATAAATGACTTTCCTGCTCATTTTTTTCCTTTTTTGATGGTATTTAAATGGGCTCATTTTTTCCCTATATGTAGAATAAATATTTGATGAATCAGGTGAGGCCCAGGAGTTAAAAACCATATTCAAAAATAACTATAATATTTTAAATCTATTTATATAGTATTCTTATAATTTATATAATTGTACAGTTCAAATAATAGTATTTTTACCTAGAAAAATTACTAGAAACCAGTATTCTTGATTTTTAAAAAATGGGATGTCACAAATAAACAAACTGAAGTTAAGCTAAGAAGGGACACGTTCTTGATTTTGGTCTTCTAGACAGACCAATGTTCTGATATACTGGAGAACAGCATATATTAAATTCTTAGAAAATACTGGCAGAACATGTATCTTTTTACTAAAAATTGACAGGTTGATGAGCATGGGAGGGCACTTGTGGGGATGAGCACAGGGTGTTATATGGAAACCAACTTGATAATAAACTATTAAAAGAATTAAAAAATAAAAAAATTGACAGGTAATAATAAGGTCAGCAGAATCTCAGGCTGATCTAATTTGGGGATACTTTTTTTTCTTTATGTTTCAAAGAAACCACATTTTATAGCATCTGTAATATAAACAATTTTTCAAATGCCCCTGGAATGATAGGAATGATATAATAGTCAGTAGAGGTATGTGGTATAAATTACTATAAACAGCAGCCTACAGACAACCTTAACAGTCAACACATTAAATCAGCCAATCATAAACTAATAAAGTAGAAATTAAAAAGGCACAGATTATACTGAAAAGAACTTTAAAGTTAATATTTCAGGTTTTACTCTCTATAATTAAGTGCTGATAGTGCTGTACCATTTTGACTTATTATTTTGGAAGTGATTTTTCACCACGGCCTCCACAGGTAGTGAAAGTTTTGCAAATATTTCCACAACTTTTCACTTGTCTTGTCAAGCTACCTACCAGTGTCACATTGACATGATAGGAAGAAGTAGAGTGGCCAAGCTTTGTGTTACATGACACAAAGTCTTTGGAAAAGACTTTGGAAATTCAGAGCTAAGGGCTTTTTTAAAACACAGAACAACATTAACTTGGAGGAAAAACTGGAAAAAAAGTCCGATTATCACCAATAGCTTGAGGTGGTATAATCAGAAAGAGGAAAACCTCTCCCTTTGTTAATAAGAAAGGTCAAAAAGTGAGAAACCTGACAGACTATAGGTTAAGTAAGGAAAATTTTTAGGATGAGAGCATCCAAAAATGTTATTTTTTTATAATATGTTTAAAAGAAACAACATACTTTTTTAAAGTAGTTAAATTATCAATGAATTAGATAATTAAATAGGTGCCTTTTTAATCACTGCTTTAGAAACTTTTTGTTTTGTTTTATTTTCTTAGAAACTAATTTTTTAGAACCTACCACTTTCCTTAAGGAACCATAAATGTATCCCAAATTAAAGTCTTTAAAGATAAAGCAGTTGAAGTGTTGTAATTTTCCTGTTACTACTGTAACAAATTACTACCAATTTACTGTTTCAAGAAAAGCACATATTTATTATCTTATAGCTGTGGACATAGAAGTCCAACATGAGTCTTACAGGGATGAAAACAGAGCTGGTTTTTCTGGAGACTCCAAGGAGAATTAATTCCTTCCCTCTTCTACTTTCTACAGGTTGCCTGCATTCTTTGGCTCAGAGCTTTCTCTTCTGTAGACAAGTTGCCTCCCGCTTCCCTTTTATAGCACTTGTGATTACATCAGGCCCACCTGGGTAATTCAGGATAATCTTTCCATCTCAAAATCCTTAGCTTAATCAAAACTGCAAAGTCTCTTTTACCAGAGAGGAACATTCACAGATTCTGGGGATTAGATGTGAATCTATTCGTGAGCCATTATTCATCCTATCACAGCTGTCATACGGCTTGGCATACCATAGTGTTATTTCCAGGTAAAGGACAAAGCTAGGAACCAAAAAGAAAATAAAGCATCAGTTCAGCTCTATATTTCATGTATATTTCAAACTCATAACCAGATTTCAACCACACAGGGAAAGTAGGTAACAATATATATTACCATTAAACTCTGATTACAAGAAAAATATAAAAATAAAAGCACATGAGGAAGATACTATTAAGATATATTATGTTGTATAAAACATTATATATTTAGTAACCATTTCCAAAACAAGACATAGATCAAAAATAGTTTAAAGTATGCTTTCAGTTTTCAAATATGTCAATTAATGTGATAAAAAGCACATTTACGAAACTTCACAAGTAGAATTGTATTGATTATAGCATGTCTTTTTCTTGAGCATCTACTGAATGAAACACTACTCCATATTCTTGCTTGACAACTATACTTGAACCATTGGTTCATTAGCAAAGAAAAAGGGAAAATCATAGTCTTAAAAATCTGTCCTAATTTGCAATTTGTGGCCTATATTATTTATTTATACTATTGTTATTTATTTATTATATTATTTACATTTCATTATGTCATTGATTATCCCACTCTGCCACCCCCACCACAAACACACACACACACACGCATACATCTCTCTGGAAAGAAACACAGAGAACAAGAGAAAGGAAAGCAATAAAGAAAAGAGAGTGAAAAGTACTAAAAAAGGAAATGAAGAAAGAAGAGAGGAAGGAAGGAAAAGGATAGGAAAAAGAGACAAAGAAAAAAATAAGAAGTATAATAGATGAGCAAAAGTGAAGTCTTAATTTCATTAATGCTAAAGCTAAGAACCAGGACCTAGGTTAAAGTTACAGGAAGACCCCATGTGAGAATTTCTTAAAAAACAGAGATTCTTCAGCGGAAATGGATAGCCTTAAGAAGTAGTACCCTCTTTAGAGCAACTGTTGAAGCAAAAGTGGATAGTCACCTAACAACGATATGTTGAGGGATTTTCTGCATTGCTGATAATAATATACTAAATGACTTACAACTCTATCCTAGTACTAAGATTCTACCCTTTAACATTCATTGTGAAGATTTTCACTGTCACAAATACATGTGTGTGGGAGTGTGCTCTTGCTCTCTCCCATCTCTTTCTTTTTGACCTAAACACACACACACACACACACACGCACACACACACACACACAGTTAAAACTTAATTAGGATCAAAATAATTAACTAGAGGGATGCCTGGGTGGCCCAGTTGGTTAAGTGTCCAACTTGGGCTCAGGTCATGATCTCACGGCTCGTGGGTTGGAGCCCCTCATTGGGCTCTGTGCTGACAGCTCAGAGCCTGGAGACTGTTTCAGATTCTGTATCTCCCTCTCTCTCTTACCTTCCTCTGCTCATGCTGTCTCTCTCTCTCTCAGAAATAAATTTTTAAAAAACATTAAAAATTTTTTTTAAATAATTAACTAGGATCATTTATAATTCTTTCAGGTATTTATATGCATCAGAACATAACATGCATCCTAATGTGAATAAAATCTCCTTTGTTCACTAACTCCATGATGTACTTTTCTTATTTTGCCATATAGTTCCTGTTAAACTATTTGAGATTCAGAAGATGTAGTAATCAGAAAGGGTTGTATTAAAACCATTTTCAAAAATGTGGTAATCTATTCAACAATCATTTATTTTGAAGGTCAAAGCTAAGATTTTGAAGGCTTAAGAAAGGATGTATATCAGAAATACAATTCTACTGAAAACTATACTGAATGCACAAATCTTTACTCAAGAAACATTGCTTGAGCCTTCATGTCTTTCGGTTAGTCTCTGATCTGACAAACTCCAGAAGATATTATTTCCCTGACTATTTATTTCTTTCTCTGACTTTTTAGAATCAGAAGTAAAAATCAATAGTTGCCCTCTGTGTTCTAAAATTAGTTTTTCTTATGTGAAGAAATAAGTGTATTTTCCCCTTTATGTTTCTTGGTACTACAGTGTTATCACAATATGCCAAATTCAGATGTTATATAAACTCAGGTTAAGAAAACAAATTTGTCAAATATGTTCAAAACAAATTCTTGAGGTTTCATGTATTGATGCCATATTTTAAAATAAAATTCCATATGGTGCTAGCCTTCTCTGAAAATAGAAAATGCAGCATTTGGGATATATATTGACCTATAAATTATTTCCCACATCCTCTGCTTTAATTCATAACTGTTTAAAATGTGTGTCTAGTGTATATTATGCAGCTCTTTTGAAAAACAGTAGATTAATACATAGTATGGTTCAGAAAATCCAAATTATGTAAAGCACTTTTCTCTGTAAAATAACATAATAAAAAATGTGTGCATAAAATATGAAAACTCTAACAGGACAATATGGGAAACTTGACCATTAGAGGAATGATCTGATAAAGTAGAAACATAATTGACTATTTTTCCATGAAAGTAATAATTATGGAGACTATGTGAAAATATAGAATAGGTTTTCAAATACATGGTTAAAAAGAGTTATATAAAATTATATATATTTTGCAACTATGTAAAATATATTTACATATAAAAAGGATGTGCAGAAATGAAGAAATTTTAGAGTTTATACAGTTTTTGGACAGTGAAGTCCATATGTAAGTGAAGAATTTATAACTAGATTGCTTAGAAAATAACATAATCAGTAGTACTTCCAAGAGTAGTTAAAGATTATATTTTCTTTATTTCTATTTTATAGAAAGATAGGAAAGGACTCATAAAATTTAAGTGATATACCTACACTATTGATTGGAGAATTGGAAATAGAAAAGTTAATACCTACATGTTTATCAATAGTCATTCTAAAATTTTTTTTTAATGTTTTATTTATTTCTGAGAGAGAGAGAGATACCGTGAGCAAGGGAGGGTCAGAGAGAGAGGGAGTCACAGACTGAAACAGGCTTCAGACTCTGAGCTGGCAGTCAGCACAGAGCCCGACATGGGGCTTGAACCCACGAACCGTGAGATCATGACCTGAGCCAAAGTCAGACACTTAACCGACTGAGCCACTCAGGCATCCCTAATCAAAGTTATTCTAATATGCTTCCACAGTTGAATTTATTATCAGTTTTACAAAGATTATATCATTTGACCTTGAGTGGTAAATAATTATGTGGCAAAATGTAGTACACTGGTAATATTATTGCCTTATGACATTGCACATTAAACTAAAAGTTAACCATAAGATTGTATACATGAAAAGGACATTTTTAAAAATCATAATGAATTGTTATATTTAAGTCAACTTTTAACTTTATGTATGATTCATCTTAAAGTTATAATTTTTCCATAAAACTCCATTAATACACTATTATACTGTAATTCAAAAACATTAATGAAATTTAATGGTAGTTTATTAGTACTGAATGAGGCTCAATTTAAATATGAATTATCTAAGCACTTTTTCTTATTTACCATGCTATCCACTTCTGTTTTAGCTTATAGCACAAACTCTTCTGCTTTTTAGAGACTTCTATAATTATCATCACTCATTCTTAAGAATATATTTTAGTGCAACAGTAATGTTTTCATTGAACAGCTGGAAGAGTTTTAAATATAATTTCTAAAGCACTTATTTCCTTAGGAGAACCAAACTTGTCATTCTCACAAATTTAAGAAATACTTTATCCTAAGATGCAAAGGCAACATTCAGAAACAAAATACCAAACTTAATACTTGAGGCTTTGTTAGAAATTTAAAGCATATTTATTTTAATCATAGANAAGTCAGACACTTAACCGACTGAGCCACTCAGGCATCCCTAATCAAAGTTATTCTAATATGCTTCCACAGTTGAATTTAGATGTTGTGAGTTCATAATGATAATTCCAATATGAGTTTATTACAGAGTTTTATGTACCTTCATTGATCTGATATCTGTATCTCCGTTTCCTGTTGAAAAAAAAAAAATAAACAGACCTAGTCCTCAATAACACCAAAGTAACTACTCATTTGCTTTAACCCTCAACATACACACACACACACACACACACACACACACACACACAGATTCAGATTTACAATACAAATACTACCAACAACAATATCAATACTAAAAACAATTTAATAATTTTTGCAGATTGTTTTAAGATTATCTCTTTGGGTTATATGCCAAACTCCTATCTTTTAAAGTCACTTTAAGTAGTTACTCTTGGAAGCTATGCCTCAATACACAGGTTTCATTTTTCTTTTAATTTTTTGAGATTGATTTTTAAATACTTTGCTTTCTAAGCATTTAACTCTTGACAGGATTCCAAAGTAAATCTTCAAGGGGAAGCATATTGAGATTTCAATCTTCTAACCTTATTGTGTCTATACTCTTGCCTCCCACTCCTAAGGTTGACTATTATTATTTCTTTATTCTTAGGCTTATCTTTACGTTGCTTTTTATAATTTTTCCCATCTTACTTTTTCCATTTAAAAATATATCCTGAAAAACCTCCATATTTATATGGAATATTTATAGTAATAATTCTCTGGTGAATGTAGTATAGTTTTTCAACCAGTCTCTTTTTGATGGACAGTTAAATTATTTCCAATCCTTACAAATAAATTTTGGTGAGTAGTCTTATAAATATGTCACTTTGTGTTTGTTCAGTGTATCTTTGGGATAGATTCCAAAAAGCCCAAGTGTAAATGAACATATAATTTGCCTTAAATTGTTAATTTCCTGTCATAAAAGTTGTACCATTTTGCATTCCCACCGACAATGTACTAAAGTGCTTTTCCCCATAGCCTAGTCAGTAGAACCTGGTGTCAAATTTTTGGATTTTTGCCAATCTGATTGGTGAAAAATGGTATATCTCAGTATATTCAATTTGTATGTTTCTTTTTATAAGTGAATTTTAACTTCTAAGTAAAAACCTATTGTTTTTAAAAATTGGAATACTTAAAATGAGTATTTTGTTAGTGAAAATTATGATATATAATTCCAGTGAAATCTTGGAAGTTTAATATAAGATTACTTTAGGTTAGGATTGGGTTGTAAAAACAATGTTATATAGAGGGAAAAAGACATAATCCTGAAAATAAACTTCAGAAGTTAAATGTTTCAATTTTATTCAAATGTCACAAAAGAAATAATTCTCGCATTGGTATGTAATAATTTACTAAAGATAAGATGTTTGTAATGTAAAGTTTTATGAAGTACTAAGATTTTATAAAGTACTAAGTCTTGAAGAGAAGGAAAAGTCTATAAATGATCTTGTAATTTCAGAGTATTTTTTATAGCAGACTTAGATATGATAAAATATGGGATCCAAATGTATTGTACCTCATGTCATAGTCTAAAACCAAAGCCATTTTAAAGAAAAATGTCCTCCTCTAACAAAGATGAAGATGATGAGTTCTGGCTCTCATTGTTAGACTATTTGAGTATTTCCTATATTCCCTAATAGTGTTTCTAAATATATTTTAATACTTTATTTGGATTAAATAGAGTAGATCCTGAGCCTTTCTTATTAATATGTCATCAACAGTTGCTATTCTTTTCAACAAGAATTATATTTTCCTTGGAAGACAAAATATTAAAGAAAGGATTATAGAGAATGATTCCTGCCAATTAATTCTTAGTTATTTTCTTTCCTTTCAGCACCTTCCCTGATAGGTATGGTAAGGAAGGACTGGGCATCCCAAAATAGCATTGCCCTATCATGGCAAGCACCTGCTTTTTCCAATGGAGCCATTCTGGACTACGAGATCAAGTACTATGAGAAAGTAGGTCTTATTTGGAGCTTCCTAAAAAACTACATATACATATATATGTATATATTGAGCCTGTTGCTATATTACTTTACTTAAAACCTGTTCTTTGCCATAACTCATACTTACTATGTCTTTGAAAACTCTCTAATTTACTATTGTGCTTATACTTTTCTGAATTTGTCTTGTTTTATATCCGATTATAAAGTTAGAAGACATGAGATGTTCATCTCTGTCATGATTTACTTACTATAGGGATTCTTCCAACATAGTAAAAGGTAGTAACTCCTTCAACTAACAGTTTAGCTGACATAACATTGTTTCTAAAATTAACTTGGAATACATAGTAAAATGGAATTGCTATAACTTAAAGAGAGAGTTTGTGTAGCCCATATTGTTTGCCAATGAGTTTAAAGTTACAGTTAACTATAATTTGGAAAGAATGAGTAAGGGATAAATGGAAATAGCTGATGAATTAAAATGCTTCTTTATATTTAGATCAGTTGTTTTACCTTTTTAAGAAGCAAGATAAATCTGATTTATAAATCAACTTAATCTTAATTTTAATTTTTGTAATTTAAAATTGTTCTTAATTATTATATCTTCCCAAATTATATACTTCCTTACCTTTCTTGTATTCACATTCTTTCTATATGTTTTTCCCCTTATTCCTCACTATTATGATATTGTTGCTATAGATATTATAGCAGAGGACATAGAAATTCTAGTATGTCTCGTTGTGCCAATACTGCTCTGGAATATTGACAAAGGGAACATTAAAATTTTTAAAATAATGTAAAATTATATATAATTTCTAATTGTCTACTAAAGTCAGAAGGAACTTCTTGCATTTCTGTAACTTACTAGAAGCAAAGGAACGTCATAAATAAATTTTGATTTCCCCTGAAGAAATATAGGACAAGAACAGAAATAGAAGTCTATGTTGTTCTCTTCTATTGCTTCTGAACAAATGTACGTTTGAAACAGGGAGAGGTAACTCTGTAGCCTGCCTGTACCCATTTTTGACCTTCTAGTAATTTCAGCATTATGTGGTCAATGAAAACTGTCATTATCATGAACTCACAGAAGTAATTCCATAGTCTAAGAAAAGAGAAATTTACTGAGTTTTAATTAGATTACAGATTGTGCACATTAGCCGAGCCAGCATGTGCTCAGAAACCCTGTTGCTCTCCTTTCAAACGTTACAACCTCTAGCATGCTGTCACAAAGAAAACATATTTTGTGTCCACTAGATTAAATAGATCTTTAGGTATGCAAAAGTTCTCATTATTTAAAAAACAATGGGCACATATATATTAACAACTTTTCAGGATGAAAATATTCCTCTATGTTTTATAAAGGCTATATTTTGTACACAAAAAATAATTCTCATTTTATTGTCATTTATGTTTCAAATGTTTGAAGATGAAGATAACTTGTAATATTTCCAGTTAAGGACAAATCATACAGATTCTGTAAAAAGAGAACCATAATCATCCAACCAAAATTTTAGAAATCAGTAAGATTCTGAAAGATACTGACATATTTTTATGTTTTAATGGTGAAATAAATAATTTTATGAAGGAGTCTATTTTTTAAGAAGATGGCAATGATCTAGTGCCTATGGAGTCACTAAACATGTAGTAAACATAGAGTTGGAAGCCAAGGATTCCTGGTTCATGTTCTGATAATGACTCTCATTATGCCAGTGGCCAAGAAAAGTCAATTAACCTTCCTATGTCTCATACTTCACATTTGCAAAACGGAAATGAAGAAAGATATCAAGTCTTCTAGTGGGCTGCAAGGATCAATTTTATAAACAGACCCAAAGATGAAAATCAGTATTAGAAATCATTTAATTTAATTTAAGAAAGAATTAGGGAGGTGCCTGTGTGGCTCAGTTGGTTAAGCGTCTGACTTCAGTTCAGGTCATGATCTCACGGTTTGCGAGTTTGAGCCTTGTGTTCGGCTCTGTGCTGACAACTAGAGCCTGGAGCCTGTTTCAGATTCTGTGTCTCCCTCTCTTTCTGCCCCTCCCCTGCTCACACTGTCTCTCTCTCTCTCAAAAATAAACAAACCTTTTTTTAAAAACTTTTTAAAAAAGAATTAGGGAAATATTTGACATATAATACAACATAGAATCAGTATACAAAGGAATTGTATCTTTTCATATGTAGAGGCAACCAGTCAAAAGTGTTAGAATATCAAACCTTTCAGAGTGAGCATAAAATGATTGATAGGATTAAAACTTTTCACACCTATGCCTTCAGATTTAACTACATTTTACCTGTTAGCTTCTATAAAATTATTTCTCCATCCAAGCAAATATTTTTATAAAACTTATAACTAGGACAACTTAACGATAGAATTCCTAGTTGCAAGTGTTAATTTCCTTCTTTATTGGGAACCTAAATATTGTTCAGTAAGAAAAGCAAAATACAAAGAAATATATGTGCAAATGATCCTAATTTTGGAACACAAATATCCCCTCCTATGTGTATAAGTATGCATGGTTACAGAAATATAGAGAAATATAGAATGGAATGGAGTGTACACCCTGTTGTTTTGAATGTTGCCTGTTGAGTTGGAGTGCTATGGGGGACAGAAGTACATAAATGGAGGCAAGGAAGAGAGAGGGAAGTAGCAAGCTTAGATAAATATGGATGGATGGATGAATGGATGGATGGGTGGATGGATGGATGGATGGATGGATGGATGGATGGATGGATGGTTGGGTCCTAAATGTCATTGCCCGTAAGCAAGACCTGAGACAGGATTTTATTAGCAAGTGATTATTTTAGAAAGCTCCCAGGAAAACTGATTGAAGAATGGGGAAGCAGGACTATAAAAAAAGATGCCAGTCAAACTCAGTGACCAAAGGGAGCCCTGGAGTAAATTACATCTCAGAGTTCATCCTATGGAGATAAAAGAAGTTGAGCTCCCATGCTCTGACTCCAGTTAGTCATTGACTAAAGTCCTAATGAGGTATACAGAAAACAAAGTCATTGGTACTTCTGGTTCTCTGTAGTGGCTTTGGTGGCCCAAGTTTAGGTCTTTAAAGAAGATGCCAGATACAAACCATTAGAGTCAAAAAAACATAGGCACTGGTGGCGAGGAGTGGGAGCAGGAACAGATAAAGATGATCCAAAGGGATCCATCTGATAGTGCACCAACTATCAAGGTAGCTCAGTGCTCAGAGAGCTGTGAGAGAACTTTAATCCTCAGCTCACTGTAACTTTCATATTCTCCTCAGTTTTTAATACTGGTGCCTCAGTCTTTAATTTATGGCATTTTAAACCTTCCATTTCCGTTTAATCAAAGTCACTCTGTATTGCTAACTCATAATTAATCCACAACAATCAATATTTACATTATTCTCTGAGGAATTTATGCTGTTTTATTAAGTTCTCCCTGAGAACATTATCCAAAAATCAGGAAAGAAGTTTGGTGCTTAGAATGTGCAGTGTCCACAAATATCTGAGGTCAAGCAACTCACTGCTGTTAGCAGTGACTTTTTCCTCAAAGAATGTGTAATATTAGAAAAAGGCACTGACCTGGGTGATCAAAAATTTGAGTTTGGCTCAGGTCTTAACTTTCTTACTCCATTTTATTTATCTGTAAAATAAGGGTAGAAAGATAATCTCATAGTTCTAGCTGTTTCCAGATGTTACTATGTTTTTATCCGTATAGTTTATAGATATGTTATCCCATAACTCAAAAAACTTAGTTTTTCATTTATGTCTGCTGAAACTAAATGCACACACACACATTGTAAAAGAAATTTTACCGCAGGGAACAATATTCTTCACAGTATAATTATATATAAAAATTAAGACCTAGCTACCATTGTCTTTCTACCTGTGTGTGATGAGAGGGTTATGGAGAAAAAAACATATTCCTTGTTGATTATAACTAATTAGATATTGTCCCATCAGTTAATTATACCCCCCCAATTCTTAGTTACTTTTTCATACTCAAAAAATGTTTCATTTTTTTAAACTCAAGCAAATATAATTTGAATGACACTTAAAATAAATAATGAGAAAGTCAAATATATTACCAAAAAATTATATTTCATTTACTTACTAACAATACTTTTCTCCAAAAGCAGAGCCTACTCATAGTGAGGAAACTGTTAAAAAAAAAAAAAAAGACAATTTAGGTGATACAAGCACACTTTATTTAATACATCATGAAGTGGACAGTCTCCTTTTAGAGAACCACAATATGGGGTAGAAGGCAGGAAACTTTTATAGGATAAAGAACAATGAGAAGAAAAATAGAAAATATCTGATAGGGTGTGGCCACATATTTAACCTTGTTTGGGGTGAAAAGGGAAGAAGGAAAGAAGTGTAGAGTTGGCTTGGTGCTTGGGGATGGGCTGAATGGATATACTGAGGTTTTGGTCAGAGAATTTACAGGGATACAAAAGTTGTATTTGGTTTACTGATGTGGTACCCCAGGTGGGAAAAATTCCATTTTTGGCCTAGAAAGTTGTTTCAGCAAAACTAAGACATTATCTGCTCCCAACCCCCCAGTCTCCACCTCTCAAATTTGCAAACCCTCTTGGCAGTTATAAAATACCAAAAATTCCATTGAGCATCACACATGCCCTCCTTATCTCTACTCTTCCCTCCTCTCTTTACCTTTTTTAGTTCACCTTCTTGAGTTTTCCTCTCCTTTTCTCCTCTGCCCAAGGCACTTTTCTTTCTCCTACTTCTTTGTTCTTTTATTATATCTATCAAAGTTAGTCTTGATTAGGGTCATTCATATGTGTATCTGACTCTCTCACTAGTTTGTGAGCCCCTGAAGAAAGGAGATCATTTCTTGTCTTTGTCACTCAATGCTCAATCAGTGCCTAGTGCTGAAACAACTGTTTGCTTTCAGTAATATCCTAAAGAAATTAATAAAAATCCTCTCTTTGTTCAGCACTCATTCCCAGAAAAGTGAGGAAAGTCACTCAGCCACTGTGAAATTAACATAGCAATTTAAAAAACAGAGAAAAAAGCCTCAAGAAATCCCTATTTCTACCTGTCCATAACAAGGACCCATACGCAGATGTCTATCAACTAAGATGATGTTCTGTTATTACATAGAATATAAGCCCACGAAGACAAGGATTTCCTTTGTCTACTTTCACACCCCCAGCACTCAGAAAGGCACACCGCTAATGATTTATGGACAGTGGTTGGCCTGTTACATAGCAGGTACTTTTTAACAAGCTTTGAGGTAAATACTATTACTCTTCCCATTTTACAGATGAGGAAATTAAGGCACAAGAAATTAAAATCACAGAGCCAGTAAGCAGTTGTTAATATTGGCCTTGGTACTTGCATCACAATCAGATATCTCAAAAAACTCAGTGCTTTCTGCTGATACTGATTTTCTGGGTTCCCTGAGGCCAAACACTCCATTACTCTCTAAAGCCCATTTTGCATCTGTAAAATGGCAGGAATAAAACATACCTATTTCAGCAGGGTGCTGTACAGCTCCACTAAGTACCAACTGGTAGCTCATTTTGCAAATATGAGTCCCCCATAAATGTTCATTATTCTTACATCCAGTATTTAAAGACACTATGACTGGAAAAGTCTTTTTCTTAAAGTTCTCTTGTTAATTTTTACCACAGTCAGCAGTTTTTAGATTTTCTTCAAGAAAACTCATCATGAGAAAGGAAGCATTTCTTATATCCATATGGTCAATAATTATCTACATAAAATACTGAATTAATGTATCTGCCAGTGTTTCACTTAGTTTACTAATAAAGTATCTATTCGTTTTGTATAAAATTACATAATTCCATGTCTTGAGATCAGAGTATTGTTTTTAAAAAATGTGAGGAGATTTGTAGGTAGCTTTCAATTATGGTAAATATTTTTATCTGTCAGGGGTGATTTAAGGTAGGCTTTTTAGAGAGAAGTTTGCATGCCTCTTCTTATGAAGTCACATGGTTCTCAATATGAAACTTTATACAAGTCTCTTTGCTTCTCCCTTCCTTTCTTATTCTACTTGGTCAAGATAGTTTTACACCAGATAGCAATTCAATAAATACTGAAAATCATTTTTTCTAAAGATAACTTAATCAGTAAATCTACACTTAATTTGATTAAAAATAAAATAATCAACTGTAGAAATTTTTTAAAACCTTTCTTTTTTAGAAAATGGACAATGTACATTCCTAATTTTCTTTTGTTATATTTCCTTCACTTTGGTATTTAAAGAAGTAAATTTTCTCTTCACTTCCAAATGCTACTCTTAACCTTCATCCACTCTTTAGGTATGGAAGCATATCTCCTTCATTCTTTGTACCCTCCTTTCCCTGTGGCCATCTCTAATTTATACATTTTGCAACCTAAATGTAAACTTGCATGTAAACCTACATGTGGTTATTATGTAGGAACTAAGAAAAGTGGGATGGAGCAAAGGGCATACGGATTGCCTGAATCACAAGAGGATCTTGTTGAAAGTAGGACTATGATTCAGTTGACTGGAGGTGGATTGGGGCCCTGGGGAGTGGGATGAGGATTTACATTGGGAACCAGCTCCTGCGGAATGCTTGCAGTGCTGATTCAAGGACTGGTGCTTTGAACTGGAAGTCTCTAGAGGCCCTGATTCTCCATTACCTCAGTTTATCAAGTGTGGATAAAGGAAAAATAATTACAACCCTCTAAACACGCTCATGAACTTAAACATTGAACCATCTTTATAACTAGGTAAGACCTTTATAGATGCTCTAAAGTTCATATGTTATTAGAACCTAATATATGAGTTGAAGCAAAATGTAGTAAGGACCAAGTCAGTTTCAGGGACAATTGAGTGCTTCTAAGGAAGTCAGCAAATTCCCAAGCTGTTTAAGTTTTGTGTTGTTGTTTTCTTTCTTTTTCATAATCCTTACTTGTTATGATGTCTACCACAGAGAAATTGGATGTGAGCATTTGGTACTACTTAAAACAATATTACCTGATAGAAAATGGACAACAAGGGAATTTACTGATACAAACACTCATTAAGGAGATTTCATAGCCAGTTTCCATGTTGTGCAGCAAACACCACACTGTGTAGAAAAGGCTGTCTGGTTTAGTGAGCCCAAGGACTCCCATGGTGCCTGGAGCTGAGATTCTCAGGATAGCAAGCCTGGGACAGGTGCCAGTACTGAATCAAAAGCAGCATCTGTATGTTTTTCACATATCAAAATAGAAAGAAATTTAAAAGATATTGACACTATCATCAATCATAGAGTCTACATGCATATGAGAACTATGTGTCTATTAACTATTATAGTTTTAAATTATCTCCATTTTCATACAGTTATACTATCTTTATCTTTTGTTTGATTTGAAAAATGTATTCATTTGAAATTATAGAAGCTGAGCTTAGTATATCAAAGGCTTGGTATATCCAAAAAAGGAAAAAAATATTTATTTTTGAGAGAGAAAGACAGAGTGTGAGTGGGGGAGTAGCAGAGAGAGAGAGAGAGACAGAGAGAGAGAGAGAATCCGATCCAATTTCTTCAACAATCTATAAATCTATATATTTTAAAACCAAGTTTTGCATTTCTAAGGAAAGATAAAAATATGACTATTTTAAAATGATTACTCACACATAAATTTCCACCTTCTCTTAAAAGTTATTGAGAAGAAGGAGCACCTGGGTGGCTCAATCAGTTAAGCATCTGACTTTGGCTCAGGTCATAATCTTAGGGTTTGTGAGTTCAAGGCCTGCATTGGGCTCTTGGCTAACAGCTCAGAGCCTGGAGCCTCCATCGGATTCTCTCTCTCTCTCTCTGTCTCTCTCTCTCTCTGCTACTCCCCCACTCACACTCTGTCTTTCTCTCTCAAAAATAAATATTAAAAAAAGTTTTTTAAGTTATTGAAAGGGAAGAAATAATGCAATGTACCATATGGCTTGGAGTAAAGATTATAGAACCACAATATTAAATTATCAGAGAATTGCAAATGTGCCTTTTCAGGGGGGATGGTGGTGGAAAGAAATATTAAAAACTATTCTAGGTAAAGTATTTGGGCTAATGCCTGCCAAGAATTAGTGTACTTTTGGAATATGCAAAATTAGTGTTTTTCTGTTATATTCTCATTCCTTTAGAAAATTCCTTCTGGGCAATAACAAGGATACAAATTCAAACTTCCTCTAAATTTCTGATCTATTTCGGTGAAAATTAGACAAAAAACTCACTGACAGACACCAATTTTTCTAATGTATGTTTCCTTGAATTCATATTGCATTCAACCTTCAAAGAACTACTCTTCCATTGATGTAAGTATAATGTTGCTGCTTTTGAAAGTTAAATATACAAGTCAGATATCTAACTTTCCATCCTAAAATGATGGAAGAGTAAATACTACTATACAATGCCTGTAGGTAAATCTTGCCAGATTTTCTAATATAAATTTCAAGCGAGAGCTCCAATTATATTCTGTTATCTAACCCTTAGCAAGTTTTTAGTTTATCACTGACCTTATTAAAATGTTGACTGAATCATATTCCCTGGGGAGAAATGTAAGCTTTGCTTATTTTAAATGTAGTTAAAAATACAACCATATTTTTGCCTATCCTTTAAACAATTACAATGCAGGGCTGGCAATACAAACATAATTACCAATTCATAATATTACCCTTTCTCTTCTCATACTCTACTGCTTCTTTTACCCAGTGCTTAATAAGAAAGCCCACACACTGAACAAAGATACATTATTTATTTCTTCTGAGGATTTTGAACTTGTAATTATGTGAAAAATCATGTGAAGCTATCTTGAGACATCTATAAAAGACAGTGTGGCAGGTTACAGAGTGCATTGTTTGGCTCAGTTTTCTTTGAGGGATTTATTTAGGAAATGCTACTAGAAGAAATAAGGCCCAAGCAGAGGGTAAGGCAGGATAGCAACTATTCTTGGTAGCCAATCAGAAATTTGATGGGGTTTCCTCCCTAGAAATAGTTCACTTCAATAAATACTTTTGTGAAAGTTGTGTATGTGTTTTTAAACTGTGCCTTTTTTAAGCACAGTTTTTATTAGGGTCTGTAGATTTCAAGATATTTCAATATCATAAAGAAAATTCAAGTTTTTAATAAAAATTTTCCATAAGATATATGTGAGCTGCTCTGTGCCTCTACTGATAGACTTGATTTGCAGATTTTTTTTTTCTTCCAGAGGTAAGTCTACATCCAGGATTTGTAGTGTATCCAGAATTAAAGTTAGGAAACCAGCCCTTATTTACTGTAAGACCATCATTTGAGTTTTGCTGGATAAATTAGAAAAATAAAAATGAGTTGGGAGCTAAAATGTTTGCACATTTCTGATACTTGAAACTACTTTTCCAATTGTGAATGAAAGTAGAGAACATAGTCTTGTTAATAACTAAGTTGGATTATGAAAATAAAAACAAAAATAATACTCACATTTACAGAGTACACTTTACCTGTCTTATCTCATTTTAAGACAAGTTAATTAACAGCTAGCTCATGAGAGACACCAGCCTACTTCTTGACTACAACTTAGATTTTAGCCTCCAACTGGTTACTTAATAAGAAACTGTAATAAAAATATATTTAGATATTGGTGAACCATTAAAAGTGACTAGACTACTGTTTATTTCATTTTTCTTCTGTTATTTATTTAATTTTTAGTGCCTCTGTGGTCAATTCATCCTGATATTTTTGAAATAAAATATTTGACACATAAAAACAAACATTTACTATAACTTAAAATCATAAAGCAATTGAAATGAGACTGAACTGGGTAGTTCTACTATCAACTGTGCCTCTATGTAGTTGTAGTCTTTGGGCAAGCTCTTAAATTTCTCAATTTCTATCAGCTAAGTTGAAATGGCCTTATTATATTATTTAAAAACTCCCTTTTAGCTCCTTGACAATTAAAGGAAGTAATACTTTATCCAGTCATAATGGATTTTGACAAACCTGCATTAAAATTCAGGCTTTGACACTAATTGCCTGTGTGACTATAGCAACTATTTCCCTAAACTTGAATTTCCTCATTTGTTAGGAGAGAAATGATAACAACCAAATCATCTATTATGAGGAATAGATTAAATGGTACTTTTTAATATACATCTTACTCCTTGGAAAACATAGGCATTGAATACATAAAACCTCCTAAAATTGGGATTAGTTAAAATATTGGTACCAGTTTGTGTTTTAAATGGTTTCAGTCCCTGCACTAAGGTCCTTTTAAATTTTTGTTACCCAAACAGAATGACATCTTATCCAAACTGAACCAAAATTATTATTCTGTTCTATAGATGATATGGTAATAAGTGCACTAGGTATAAAAATAGTAACTAGTACCCTGTATAGTAAACTACAGAGCAGAACCAGTTCCTACATTTAAAAAGTACCATCCTCCTTTGTGGGCCTGGATGGCTCAGTTGGTTAAGTAACCAACTCTTGGTTTGTGCTCAGTTCATGCTCTCATGAGTTCCTGCTCATGAGTTCCTGTCCCACATAGGACTTTGCAGCTGGCAGCATGGAGCCTGCTTGAGATTCTCTCCTTCCTTCTCTCTCTGCCCCTACCCTGCTTGCACTATCTCTGTCTCTCTCAANATACTTTTTCATAATATTATTGTATTGTCACTAAAGAAGCTTTAGTATAAGCATATGATAATGTCTTAATTTGGAAAGCATAAAATCAGTTTCTTAACATGAATTTACATAGTTCTTGAACTGCAAAACATCTGACATTAAATAAGAAACAAAATTTTTCTTACAAATTAGATATAAATGTATAGTAGTATAGCCATAAATATTGAAAAATAGTTGTATTCTGATTGTGCTTTCCAACTTAGGTTGTATTTAGCTTTCCTATAGAATTCTTGCTCTTCTATTTAAGTTTTATATATATATTATATATACATAATATAAAATAATATTGTGGTAAACATTCTCATATATATGAGAATAAACCAAGTATGAAGTTCTACTTATTTTGGCAGATTTTATTGTTTTCATTACTATATAGTTGGAGTAAATTACTCTAATATGTTCACTTTTTCATGTCTTCCCTCATGGTTTTCATTTCTTCTTTGTCTTTCTTCTTACTCCATAAAGGCCAAGTAGATTATGCAAATGATACACTGCAGCCAAACATTCTCTTTCTATCACTTCCCACCTAATTGTTTTCTCTTTAATTATTAGAAGTTTATAAGGGCTTGTAAGTGGCTCAGTTGGTTAAACGTCTGACATTGGCCAAGGTCATGATCTCACCATTCCTGAGCTCGAGAGCTGCATCGTGCATGCTCTGTGCTGACAGTTCAGACCCTGGAGCCTGTTTCAGATTCTGTATCTCCTTCTCTTTCTCTGCCTCTCCCCCACTCGTATTTTCTCTCTCTCTCTCAAAAATAATAAACATAAAATTTTTTAATTTATAAAAATAGAAGTATGTCAAAAAATAGGCAATATTGTGGTAAATAAAGATTACATTGGCTAAGAGATTTCCAAACTGAGAGCATTCAAATCCTTTTAGAATTATGGAATTTAAAAATATGAATGGTCTTTAGGGCAAATTTAATCTGATTCTGATGTATATTAGGATGCTAGACCAGAATAATTATGGCTTCTCTGACATTGACCAACACCACAGTCCAGTTATCCTGAATATAAGGCCAGCTCTCTTCGAATATTCCATATTGTCTCTTAGAAATTACTACCATTTAGAGGATACTATTTAGTAGCCTACCCTAACAGGAAAAAGTACTGAACATTAACCTCATCTAAAGATCAACTGCATTAGTTTTCTGTTATACTGTATAACAAATTACCCAAACAGTTACTAGTTTAAAATAATGAATATGTGTTATCTCACAAAGTATCTAAGAATCAGAAATCCAAGAGTGGCTTAGCTGCATGGTTGACAGGGGGTTGTAGTCAAGCTATTTTGGGCCACAGTCCGCTGAAACTGAGACTAGGGAATCTATTTCCAAGCTCACTCATGAGAGAGGAAACTGATCACATAAAAAAGAGAATGTGCATATAAGGCCAAAGACGCAATATCTTTTATCATCGAATCTTAGCCATTGCTATTACTTCTGTCTTTGTTGATCGTACAGACCAACCCTCGTATATAATATGGCAAGGATTGCACAACAGAGGGGGTCATTAGGGACATTCTTAGACGCCGGCCACTATGTCAGGCCTCTTAAAAGAAACCGTGGTTCCTTAATTTGACTTCAACAGAAAATTATCTGTGAGGAAATGCTATGTAACTATTCTGAAATACCTATAGCTTTTAAAACATACTCTATACATTCAATAACATGGTCATTTTATTTCTTCAAATATTTAGAAGATTGCACTATATTGTCCAAAATTCAATATACAAAGCTCCACTTCGTACACATAACAGATCTCTTTTTTCCAAATAACTAAGGCAGGTAATTTAAATAGCCCATGTAGTTATTTTTCTATCTCTAAAATAAAAGCAAAATAAACAATCTAACTATATTTCCAAGTAAACAACCCCATGGATAGTCCTCATTATGAAGCAGAAAAACTTATACCTTTGGCCTTATATTCAGCTATCATGGCTTATGTTGCTTTGACTCTTGCAGGACCTCAACAGTTTCTGATAGTTTGGGTAGACCTGATCCCATGAAAGCACAATTCCTTTGCCTTACAAAAGGATAAAGCCACCCTTAGAAACAACAGAAGTCTTCTAGCACTATATAATTACTCCTGGATACTAAAGATATACAGGAAAGTAGTTAATACTTATGAAAGAGATTTCTAAACTGATTTTATGAACCAACACAGTACCTTCTTAGGTTATTAAAAATAAAATATTTGAACTTTTCCCCAAATCAATATTAATTAAAATATTCAAAAATATATCAAGCACTGTACTACATAGTTCTATAAGGAACCATGGGAAGATTAATAGATCAACTCATAGTATGGAAAAACTAAGCAAAAGAATTGTATGAACCTGGTGTTTGTTTGTGTGGGGGTGGGTGGGTATGTGTGTATGAGAGTATGTGTTTAAATATAATATTAAATCACAAAGTCCATTTCTCAAGAAATTTGTATCTGGATTTGTATTACCTGATATATTCAAATAAATGTCTTAATAAAGACTAGGCTAAAAACTGAGACATTTCTCTGCTTCAACCCATCCTCTAAACTCTGATATTTGGCTCATCTTTTCTAATTGTTAATCAGTACATCTCTTTAAAAAGAAATTTTGTTTGAGAAAATGTCTTACTTTCTTAATTTAGAAAGATACTTAACATCCTCAAGAAATTCATTGGACCTTTAAAATTTAGAAAAAAAATAATTACTACAAAAGTGCTCTGGGAGTTAAACTATTACAGCAAAACTCTTTTAGCTTTATTCCCGCATAGTAAGCGATGTGTAGGAAGCTGCTTCATTTCCCGGCTCTGCTATTATTATCCTGATTCCTCAGGGGAAGGCTTAAGTGTCTTACATTCTCAAATGAGGGGGGGAAAAACCTAAGTCTGTTATCTGCTTCAAATAAGTAGAAATAATTATGAGGCTTCTCTGACCAGATATAATTTTTTCCTTGGAGAATAAAGCAAGGCCCCTTGTAACAGCCATTATTAATGACACTGATATAATTACTATTTGAAAAAAGGAAATCTGCCCAGAAAAATCAATTATAAACCACCAAATGCTCCTTGGACTTTTCAGAGAAGTTCTATGCCTGTTGTCCCTCATGACCTCTCCATTAAGAGAATGGTTGGCTATTTTCCTAATGGCTGCCTTCAATTATTTACAGGGGATTTCTAAGCTTTTGTATTTCATATTAAAATGGCCTGGAAAGCATTTCCTGATTGTCTTTCTTGCAGAACAGAAGAGTCACTCTGGGGAAAACAGTAATCCAGGTGGCTTTGCTCTAAAAAGGTAACTCAGAATTCTCTCCAATTAACAGTTTGTCATGTGAACATTGGTTGTTACAAGATGAAGCAACAGTGTATGATGCTGTTACTGTCAATGAAAAATTACAGAAGAAAATAGTTAAAAGAGTCACTATGAGTAGTTATCTGTAATCTAAGGAGAACCTGGTTTTTGAATGTCATCATTTATCAACTCCTTTGTTTTTAACTTGTCACATTTTACTCCTTTGAGCATCAATTCAGAATGTCCCATCATCTAATATTAATTAGTCTCTCGATGTGACCAGTGTTTTGTAATTCTGTCTTGTCTAGTCTTTTGACACCTTGAAGCTCATAAAATTTTCTAGAAGATAAAGTTGAAGGTACAATTTGAAATAAAGACAAACTGTATAAAATGATATAATTTTTCCCAGGTGTGATTCATGTTGAAGTCAGAATATGACTTTGTGAAAGGGCCATAGGAACTTGAACTTGTTCCTCTATAACGGTCACCAACTTGATCATATACATCTTTTGATTACAAAAGATTACCCTGTTTTTTGACAAAGACTGTAGACAGAAAATATTTTTGTTTTATTTTGTTTTGTTTTGTTTTTGTTTTGTTTTAGATGAACTTATTCAGGAAGTGGTCTTTAGATTGATTGAGATCTGGGGCTTATAGAAAATTCACTTAACATGCTTATTTGCAGCAGACCACAAAATGACATTTCAAAACACATTCACACACAGTCTCTTATCTCTATTCCTTTGTTCAATTAGAAGATCAGATTTGCATTTCCCTGCTGATGAGTGATGTTGAGCACCTTTTCATATGCCTGTTAGACATCTGGATGTCTTCTGTGGAAAAGTGTCTATTCATGTCTTCTGCCCATTTCCTCAATGGATTATTTGTTTTTTGGCTATTGAGTTTGATAAATTCTTTATAGACTTTGGATACTAACCCTTTATCCAATATGTTATTTGCAAAAATCTTCTCCCATTCTTTCAGTTGCCTTTTACTTTTGTTGATTATTTCCATTTCTGTGCAGAAGGTTTTTATCTTCATGAGGTCCAAAGAGTTCATTTTTGCTTTCATTTCCCTTACATCTGGAGACATGGCTAGTAAGTAGTTGCAACAACTGAGGTCAAAGTGGTTGCTGCCTATTTTCTTCTCTATGATTTTGATGGTTTCCTGTCTCTTATGTAAGGTCTTTCATCCATTAAATTTTTGTATGTGTATGGTATAACAAAATGTTCCAGTTTCATTCTTCTGCATGTCATTGTTCAGTTTTCCCAACACCATTTGCTAAAGAGACTGTCCCATTATCCAATATTAGTCCCCTGATGTGAGCAGTGTTTTATAATTCTGTCTCATTCCTGTCGGAATGAGAATTCCTGCCATTCTCACACCTGTCAGAATAGCTAAAATAAATAACTCAGGAAACAATAGATGTTGCACTGTTGATGGGAATGCAAACTGGTGCAGCCACTCTGGAAAACAAATATGGAGGTTCCTCAAAAAATTAAAAAAATAGAACTGTCCTTTGACCCAGCAATTGCACTACTAGGTATTCATTCAAAGGCTACAAAAATGTTGATTTGAAAGGGCACATGCACCCCAATGTTTGTAGCAGTGCTATCAACAATAGCCAATGTATATATATGTATACATACATATATATATATGTAATGGAATATTACTTGATGGTCAAAAAGAATGAAATCTTGCCATTTGCAACAGCATGGATGGAACAAGAGTGTATTATGCTAAGCGAAGTAAGTCAATCAAAGAAAGACAAATATCATATGATTTCACTCATATGTGGAATTTAAGAAACAAAATATATCAACATAGGGGAAAGGAAGCAAAAATAAGAAAAAAACATAGAGGGAGACAAACCAGAAGAGACTCATAAATATAGAGAACAAACTGAAGGTTGATGGAGGGGAGGTCGGTGGAGGTTGGGCTAAATGGATGATGGGCAATAAAGAGGGCACTTGTTGGGATGAGCACTGGCTGTTACCTGTAAGTGATGAGTCACTTAATTCTCCTGAAACCATTATTACACTATATGTTGACTAACTTGAATTTAAATAAATAAAAAAGTAAAGGAAAAAAGAAAAGGATAGAAAAGAAATTAGATGATCAGAAACTAACTATCTGCAGTGCATTTTATAAGCCCATATTCTGCCTTCAAAAAAACAATGGTTGAAGTTACTCTCTACTAATTTATTTATAGCAGCCTCGTCTCTTCTTCCCTTGATGTATTCAAGCTTAGGAAACTAAAATAATAACTAATAAAATAACATATATTTCTCAATTTCATTTATTTGCCAGAACTTCAGAACCCAGTTTTGGACCAAGTATTGTAATCCGCAGAATAGAGAAATCTAAAATATCTACTCCTTTTTTATTCTTAAATGAACACGTTACCTTCTATTAATATTTCGTTTTAATATAGGACAAAACAAAGAACAAAGACAGGGATGAAAAGAAGAAACTATCTAATGCCCCTGAGCTACACATTTTGGCTATCTGTCTGACAGCAAATTCAGAATTTCCTCTTTTGCACCATTCTGTACCCTGAACATTAAATCCAAGACTCTTTGCAATCTAAAATTACATTCAAATTTGGAGTTAAGCGAGTTTCTGTAATAAAAATCCTTTGTGGATACAACTTTAAATAATTAAAGAGATGAAACATTTTCATTTTTGGCTTAGGTAGTAGCCCACAATGGGGAGACACTTAATATTAATAGTTGTGGCAAAATGGGAAGACAAAACATTTTAGGCAAAGAGAACACTTTTGTGAGAACCCAAGACAAAAAGAAACTCAAGGGGGGGCGCCTGCGTGGCTTAGTCAGTTAAGCATCCGACTCTCGCTTGGGTCATGATCTCGCGGTTAGTGGGTTCGAGCCCCGCATCGGGCTCTGTGCTGACTGCCAGCTCGGAGCTTGGAGCCAATTTCAGAGTCTGTATCTCCCTCTCTCTCTGACCCTCCCCTGCTCACGCTGTCTCTCTCTCTCTCTCCTAGAAATAAATAAAAAAATATTTAAAAAAACTAAATTAACTTTAATTCATTCTAAAAGAATAGCCATATTAAAAAAAAAAAAAGAAAGAAAGAAACTCAAGGAAGTTGTCAAGTTCAAGGAAGAGACAGTTCCCTAAACTTGAAAAGAGCAAAGGAAGAAGAGGTGATGAGGCTGCAACAGTGTAGATGTAAGCCAAGTCCTCCCTCCCTCTTTTCCTTCCCTTCTTCCTTCCTTCCTTCCTTCCTTCCTTCCTTCCTTCCTTCCTTCCTTCCATCCTGCATTCAACAAATATCTATCAGGCATTGATAGATGTTGCTGTCTGTCTCTGCAGATTCAGGTTAAGGATGATATTAAATGTTTTAAGCAGTACTTATTATATTTGGTTAAATATGCTTATGATATAATTAACTGTCATTAAACATTTCATGCCTTTCATGACTATAGAATATCTTTATGTCTTTCATTAATACCATTTAAACTTTCAGTTATTTTTACTCAATCCATCACTCAGGAAACTAATTAATTTATACCTCTCATTCACTTTTTTTTTCCTTTTCAAATGCCCAAATTAAGATAGGTATTTATAAATGTCTCTCTTTAAAATGTTTGCAATCATAATACTACATTTGAGTCACAAATTTTATCTCCCAAAATATTTAGTTTGAGATGAAACAAAGCAAAATGTCGCATTGTTTTAAAATGGAAAACATTTCAGGAAATGTAGATCTATGATCAGATGTATATTATAAGACAATTATAGTTCTTATATATCCTTCCTTGCAATTTTATTCTACTTTAAACATATGTCAGTTACTAAATAAATAAGATTTTGTAGGAATAAAGGAATTGCATATTACCGCAGACCTTTCTGTGACCATTCTTGTCTCTCCTTGCTAGATTGTGAGTCATCTTGGAATCATGTCTGACTCATCTTTGCATTTCTAGCAACTAGTACTTTGCCAGACATAATATAATAATGTAATAAAAATTGAGAAATAGGTGATTGTATGAATGACTGATGTTACTCTTCAATTTCCACTTTTCTTTCTCCTATGTTTATGGGGTGTCTTCATTGAAAAAAGTGCTATGTCACTTAGTCTTGGTAGAAAGTGGCTTAATGTTTCCTAGAATGATGCCACAATAAGTATCCCTAAAGGTGCTTCCTTGGAAAAATAAATAGGTATGTATAAAGCATATTTTTAAATTTTCTTCTCACAAAAGCCAGTGGAACTTTTCAAGTACTTCTTTTTGCTTGTCCAAAATCATCATCATCATCATCATCATCTGAATGTGGAGGGGAAACACACCCATCAGTATGGTATGATGGGCTTTCTCAGAGAGTAGATTTCTCAGTATTCTAAAAGTACCATTATAAAAATTAGAGTGTTAGGCCACCAGCTAGGAGGGGAAATGGGTCCTGGGGTTCCTGCCAACATGCCCAAGGAAAACTGAGGTGGCACCCATTTGTCAGCAGCCCCTTGCTACTCACAGATATACAAGGAAATTCTTTCTGGGGAAAATGGAGGATTCCATGACACCACAGATTACTATTAAACAATAATATCATAATCAAAGAACACCAAGTACAAGAGAAAGAAAAACATGAATAAAAACATGAATGAATCATCAGAAACAATCAGCAACAGATTTAAAATCTCAAGGACTAAATGTGTTAAAGAATCATACATAGAACAGCTACATAGAGAATATTTTTTAAAAATAACAACTACAATCATGAAAATGAGAAAGAATAGGCAGATTAGGGGGAAAGGGAACTTATAAAATGAAAATATATGATTATTGTAAGAAAACTCAACTAATGGATTAAACTTGTATTCATTAATATATGATAAACAATAATAACAGGAGACCTTTAGTAAACTTGAAGATGTATCTGAAAATGTTGCCCACAACTCACCCATGAGAGACAAGTTAAAGGAAATTTTATAAAAGAGGAATACAGAAATTTGAAAAATAGAATACCAAAATCCAATACACATTAAGCTGAATTCTAAGAAAGAAAAAAAAAACAGAAGGAATGGAGAACATGCAATACTTATAAGAATAATGACTATGAATTTTCTAGAACCAATGAATCCACAAGGTACAACATGTTTGAAATAGGAAAATTAAGAACTTGTGCCTAGAAACTTTTTGTAAAACTGAAGAATGTAAAGAAATAGACAAAGGGGACAATTATTTAATTAGTTAGACTTATTTGTCACTCTGTTGACAAATGAATGACAATTAGAATTAAAGCAGACCTCAGCACAACAAAAAGTAAAAGATTGAAGAATATTACCTTTAAATTTTGAAAGAGAATATTTGTCAACTCAGAATCATCTGTGAACAAAGGTAAAACATAGGCATTTAGGTATAAAAAGAAAGAATTTGTCACCAAAAGACCTACTATAAAGGAACTCCTAAAAGATGGCTTCAGTAAGAAGGAAAATTTTTCCAAAAGGAGAGTATAAGAAGCCAAAAATAATAAATAGTAAATGTACACAAAAATCTAAATAAACATTGTATGTATAAAATAACAATAATATTTCAAGAAGAAAACTCAAGTGCTGGCTAAAAATAGCATTTAAGGGTCAAAGAAGAAATCATAAAGGAAATTAAAGTACTTCTAATTGAATGACAATGAAAATATTGCATAGCAAAAAGTATACCATGCAATGTCAGCAGTTCATAAGTGGAAATGTATAACAAATTTCCATAATAAATTCCCAAAAGTAATGAAGTGAGTATTCTACTTATGCATTTATCAGAAGAGAAAAAAATATATAAACCCAGGGAAAGTAGAAGAAAGGAAATGATTACAGGAATAGAATCAAGAAAATACACACACAAAAAAAGATACAAAGACCAACAAAACCAAAAGTTGAAAAGATGAATCAATTATATAAAACCTGAGATAGACTGATCAAAATAAAAGAAATAAACTAAAAATTAATTAACATTAATCAAAAATTATTACATAATAATGAGGATAGAATAACAAATATTATAGGGTTGAAAAAATAATGAATTTACCAAAATCAACTTTGTACAAATAAGTGTGAAAAGTTGCACAGACTAAACAAAATTTGCATAAAATATTATTTATTAAATATGATTGAAGTTGATTACTTGAATAGTTATTAAACCAAGTTTTTAGGTTTAATTGTTATTTAACTAATGATTTGAATCAGTGGATAAAATGGTTTTAAAATTCAGAGATTTTGGTTAAAAAGTTTTAGAAGTCAGTTTACCAAACCTTCAAGGAACACATCATCCCAAGCATACAAACACTTCCTAAGAACAGAAGAAAATAAATAAATAAAAGGAATTCTGTGAAATGCATTCTATATGACCAGAATAACTCTAACTAAAATAGAATCAACTGCAGGAGAAATAATTACAGGCAAATCTCTGAAACATAGTTACAAAATCCTAAACTAAATATTAGCCAACTAATCAAGCAAAAAAATTACTAAATTAAAATTATTTCAGGAATTCATGAAGGTTTTAACAGTAACCAAATTATAAATATAATTTATGTTAGGAGATTAAAGGAGGAAGCTCTCAATAGATGCAGAAAAGGGATTTGATATCTATTACCTATTCTTTTTTGAATATTTATTTATTTTGAGAGAGAGAGAGATACAGTGGGGTAGGACTGAGGGAGAGACAGAGAATCCCAAGCATGCTCCACATTCAACATGGAACCCCACTTGAGTCTCGATCTCACCACTGTGAGATTATGACTTGAGATGATATCAGGAGTCAAACGCTTATCCAACTGAGCCACCCAGGTACCCTTCTAATACCTATTCTTGAGTATAATTCTTGAAAAACTAGGAACATAAGATAAGTTGTTTAAGGTAATTAAAATAAAGAAATAATCAAATATTAATGTAAATGTCCTAAAAATAGGAACTATTTATAATTTTATTTTATAAAAATGCCTGTTACCATTGTTTCTACTAAACATTATAGGTTCTAGCCATTTCAATTAGATAAAAATAAATAATATAATATAATCATATGAGTTGTAAAAGGAAAATTCACATTATCTCAGATTATATGACTTTACTAGAAATTTTCACCAAATTTATATACACATTATTTAAATAATTGGACTGTATCAAGGTGGCTGGCTACAGAAATTCAGTTGCATATTTACATACCAGCAGCAAACAGCAAACATAATTTTCAAGGAAGTTACATTTGTAATAACAACATGATTTGTGAAGCATTGGGGAATAAATCTAAAATATATTTCAATATATGCAAAACAAGTGTAAAACTCTATAACAAGATATTTAAAAACACTTAAATAAATGGAGAGTCTGTATTCATGGAAAAGGAAAACTATCATAGAGAGGTCATTTTTCCCTCAAATGATTTATAGAGTCAATACAATTCTAACAAAAATTCTCGCATGCCTTTTTGTAAAAATTGACAAACTGACTCTAAAATTAATATGCCAATGAAAATAAAGGACAATGAGTGAGCAAGGAATTTCTGATTAAAATAAATCAGTATTACATGCCTTGACAGATATAAAGAGTTACTCTATGGTCATTAATGCTAAGTGATGTTGCTGCAGAGTGAGACAACTTGATGAATGTTTCCTTACAGAGAACCTAGAAACAGACCTACATATGTATGGACCTTAAGCATCTGACAGGTGTCACTGCAGATCATTAGGAAAATCATGGCTTATTCATTATATGGTGCTAGCAATCTATATTGGAAGAAAAAGAAAGAAACTGGGTTCCATTTTTTTCCATTTGAACTATTTATAAAAATTAAGTCCAAATATTCTAAGGATGTAAATGTGATAAGAAAAACTTTTTAAATAGGGTATTTTTGAATATTTTAGAAGAAAAATATGAAATAATATTTTTCTCACTTTGAGTAAGGAAAAGATTTCATAAATGATATTCAAGTCTTTATCATAAAAAACACATTTATAATTTTAATTAATTTATTTTAAGAACTCTTTCTTTCAAAATATTCTTAAGATTACAAAAAGATAAGCCACAAAGCAGAAGATGCATGTCACATATATAACTAGCAATGGATTATTATTCAAAATACATAAAGAAACGCTATAAAATAAGAAAAAGAACAACCTAATAAAAAGTCAACCTATAAAACTTAAATAAATAAATAAAATAGTTATTTAGAGTTAAAAAATTAACCTATATAAGAAAATATGCTCATTTCATTAGTAATAGGGAAATGTGAATTGAAACCACAATCAGATAACATTTTATACACACTAGGCTGGCAACAATTTAAAAATGTGATGTTTCATTTTTTGCTTTTGTACTTAAACATTTGTTACTTTTCTTTCCAATTTTTATTTAAATTCCAGTTAGTTAACATATGATGTGATATTTATTTCAGGAGTAGAATTTAGTGATTCATCACTTACATGTAACATCCAGTGCTCAATACAAGATATTTCTTTTTTCTTTTCTTTTTATTTTTTTATTTTTATTTATTCCTAGGAGAAACAGAGAGAGAGAGAGAGAGCGTGAGCAGGGGAGGGTCAGAGAGAGAGGGAGATACAGACTCCGAAATAGGCTCCAGGCCCTGAGCTGGCAGTCAGCACAGAGCCCGACACGGGGCTCAAACCCACGAACCGCGAGATCATGACCTAAGCGAAAGTCAGACGCTTAACCAACTAAGCCACTCAGGCGCCCCAATACAAGATATTTCTAAGAACTGAAGATGATGTGGAGCAGTAGAAACTCTGATATTGATAGAATTGGGTATAAATTTATAAATCATACGGGGAAATTATTTTTTAAAGTCCTACATTTTCATATACAGTGACTCAGCATTTTCACTGCTATCTGTATACCATAAAAATCTTATATGGATAATTAAGACAATATCCTACAATGTTTAACGAAGAATTGTGGTTTTTGCTTTTGGTTTTAGTTTTGGTTTTGGTTTGGTTGGTTGGTTTTTTCTTTAGGTTTTTATTTAAATTCCAGTTAGTTAAAGGTCACCTGAGTGGCTCAGTTGGTTGAGTATCCAATTTTGGCTTAGGTTATAATCTCACAGTTCATGAGTTTGAGCCCTGCATTGGGCTCTCTACTGTCAGCGTGAAGCCTGCTTTGGATCCTCTGTCTCCCTTTCTCTCTGAACCTTACCTGCTCACACTGTCTCCCTCTCACAAATGAACAATTAAAAATTCCAGTTAGTTAATGTACAGTGTAATATTAGTTTCTGCTGTACATTATAATGATTCAACACTTCCATACAACACCCAGTGCTCATCACAAGTGCACATTTTTAAAAAAAAATTTGCTAATGTTTTTTATTTGTTTCTGAGAGAGAGACAGACAGAGACAGAGACAGAGAGAGAGAGAGACAGCATGAGCAGGGGAGGGTCAGAGAGAGAGGGAGACACAGAATCCGAAGCAGGCTCCAGGCTCTGAGCTAGCTGTCAGCACAGAGCCCAATGCGGGGCTCAAACCCACGAACCGTGAGATCATGACCCGAGCCCAAGTCGGATGCTCAAGTGACTGAGCCACCCAGGCGCCCCTCACAAGTGCACATATTAATTTCGTCATCTGTTTCAACCATCTCTCTACCAACTTCTCTTCTGGTAACCACCAGTTGGTTCTCTATAGTTAAGAGTCTGTTGGTTTGCCTCTCTCTGTCTTTCTTTTTCCCTTTGTTCATTTGTTTTGTTTCTTAAATTCAACATATGAGTAAAATCATATGGTATTTGTCTTTCTCTGACTGACTTTTCACTTAATATAATACTCTGTAGCCCCATCCATGTCACTGCAAATGACAAGATTTCATTCTTTTTTTATAGCTGAGTAATATTCCATTTTATATATCTACCACATCTTTATCCATTTATCAGTTGATGGACACTTAAGCTGTTTCATTAATTTGACTATTGTAGATAATGCTGCTATAAACATTGGGGTGTATGTATCCCTTCCAATTAATATTTTTGTGTTCTTTAGGTAATTCCTAGTAGTGCAATGGCTGGATCATATGGGGTTCTATTTTTACTTTTTGAGGAAACTCCATACTGTTTTCCAGAGTGGTTTCACAGGTTTGCATTTCCCCAACAATGCAAGAAAGTTCCCCTTTCTTGTTTAATAAAGCATTTTTAATTTCATTTCATCAAGAAAATGACTAAATTATACTTTAGTGGAACATGTATATATTATTAGTACAAATGAATGAATATAATGTATAAATGTACTTGAACATAATGTAGTAGTGATTATGAGCAATGTACTGTCACAATATGATAAACTTTAAAACATAATGTAGTCCCAGAAGACTACATACAGTATACCAATATTTGTAGAAAACTCATACATATTTGTAGAAAGACACAAAACCAAACAATGTAGTATTTATGAACTCATAAGATGTGATAATACTTACTTTTTAAACAGGAATAGACTGAACCCAAAATTCCCAGTAGCAAATACCTCTGTGCAGAGAGGTAAGGAGTTGGATAGGGAAGGAACACAGAGACAGACCTAAATTAATGGTACCTTTGAGACAGAAAATAGGCCATACAATATGACTCATGGTATCTCAGAATTTATATTAATTTAGTACATCTTTATACTGATGTTTCCCAAAGTATGTACTCTATAGTTAGTGTCAGTGAATGATTTTATCACCAAGGGTTGCATGGTCAAGTCAATTTGGAATATGTAGCATATAGGTTCCATCTCCGGAGTTTAACAAATCACATGGACATATTAAATGCTCAGGGAAAGCCTGCAGCAAGTAACCTACTTACTTTATTTAACCTAATGTTTTCCAAATTCATTCAACCTTGGTGACAGTCATACAAAGTATAATACTTAAATCTCCTTTCAGGAGATCTCATTCCAATTGCTGCAGGGAGAGTTCAAAAGCAGGATTCTCTCACTTTCAAAGAGGAGCTTCCAAGGGCACCTGAGTGGCTCAGTCAGTTGAGCATCTGACTTTGGCTCAAGTCATGATCTCACAGTTTGTGAATTCAAGCCCGACATCAGGCTCTCTGCTGTCAGTGCAGAGCCTACTTCAGATCCTCTGGCCCCCTCTGACTGCTCCTCCCTTGATAGTGCTCTCTCTCTCTCACTCTCTCTCTATCAAATAAATAAATAAATAAATAAATTGACATTAAAACAAACAAACACACAAAACAAAACAAAAAATAACAAAGAGAAACTGCTACACCTTTAGCTTCTACTGCAGCGTTTTTATCAAAGCCCCCTTCCTCCTGGCCTCTGGTCCTAGCCAAGCCTTTCTTGACAAATGCAAAATTCTTCTGACAGACAGTATTCTCCTGGGGACTCCTGAATGCCTGACCAAGGCTTTCAGATTTGCACGGCCATCTGAGACATTTTCTACCCAATCCTGTTTCTTCACCTCTCTTTGCAGAGAAATCAGACCCGCATTGTGCACCGTGGTCTGAAAACTGCTCTTGTCTACTTAATTTCTTTCCTATTTTACCTACATTTGTACCTCTTTCCATAAATATCTTCATTTTCAACTTCATTTTGTTTTTTGTTTTGTTTTGTTTTTGTGTGAGCCTGATGTGGAGCTTGATCTCACAAACCTTGAGATCATGACCAAGACCAAAATCAAGAGTCTCTGGCTTAATAGACTGAGCCACCCAGGCACTCCACAATTTCATTTGAAATGATGATGGAATGATATTTAATCTGCTCACTAGAAGATCCAAACCTACGTAATCACAGGACTTAAAAAACAAAACAAAACAAAAAAACCTTAATGACACACGTTGCTTGAAAATAATGTTCCATGGAAAACCCTTTGGGAAAAAACCCTTTTTGTTTTAAGCCAAATTATATTGCTTCCAATTGTAGAAATTGTAAAACAAATGTTTGTTTTAGTTCATTCATACTTTTATAGTAGGAAAATGTTATTTTAAAATGATATATGTATCCTTTTTTCCTCTG
Source organism: Crocuta crocuta (assembly GCF_008692635.1). Taxonomy (NCBI): domain Eukaryota; kingdom Metazoa; phylum Chordata; class Mammalia; order Carnivora; family Hyaenidae; genus Crocuta; species Crocuta crocuta. Next base: position 5,444,113 of record NW_027531917.1, on the reverse strand, counting down.
AATTTTTTTCTTTATTTTCAGAATGAGAGCTATGGAAAAGTAATATTCATTGCCAAAGTATATCACTTCCAGTATGTTTATTAAATAACTAATATTCTGATGTGTAGTTTTGTTTATTTCACTGAAGCATGAATTTGAAACAAGAGTTCTAAGGAAGAAAAATAAAACTAAGTATGTTTGTTCTATTTTTATTAAATTTCAAATACATAGTTTTTTTTTTACATAGTTTTATATCTAAATTGAATTAAATAATTTTTTATAAAACTCTATTCTAACTGGTGAGAAAAATCCAACAAAGTAGTTATAGCTCATTGAGCATCACAAAATGTTCTATGCCTCACAAATAACCTATAATAAGAAATATTTTGACAGCCTAATTTTTTTATTTTAAAGAAAATTTTAAATGATTTAATGATTGTTACAACTATGTATGAAAATAGTTTCAATAAATTAGTAAAACCAAAGTGCTTCTACTTTTTTAAAAGCTCTATAATATAATTTTTACAAAGCACTATCTAGAAATACATAAAGAACTGTAAAACTTCTCATACACTTTGACCAAGTATTTCCACTTAGAGAAAACATCTTAATATAAAACATACCAATTTTTGGAAATGTCAGTTTGTACAAAGCTTATACCACCACAATTCCAATTGTTTTTTTAAATGGAAATAACTCAGATACTTAATAAGAATGTTATTAGTGAATCAAGTTATGAATCCTATATGGTGAAATTCTAGAATTCAAATGTGGAAAACTATCACATCATTAAAAAAAGTATGCATAACAATAAGTAAAGTCATATAAATAGTTTAGAAATAAAATAGTTTACAGCTACATGAAATATGACAAATGAATCACATACCTAGAGGTGACCTTAATGGGAATTAAATCACAAATAATTTTTACAAAGTGAGAAACTAAAATGTCAACAATGTATAAATTATCATGGAAATAACTCATTCATTTATTAAAATAGACATTAACCTCTCAGGTGGCAGACACCTGTATTAAGTATTATAAATTTTAATGGACTAAACCTCAAATCCTGGAATTTGCAATAACATAATCTAACATAGAATTCATTTTTTAACTACTTATCAGGACTGGAACATATTTGGTTTCAAAATTATATTTTATTTTTATTCAGAGTAATTAAATAATTCTTTTGGATAGGTATATTCAAATCAAGAAGGCTAAACTCATTACTTTAATGATAAAAAGTTTAAATGAACCTCTCTTTATAAAGCATTCATACTGGATATATTTTTAAAATGCATTTGTCTTAATGGTTTCAAATATCCTTCCTTGGTACTCTTGTAAAGGAGGCTGAGTTAACAGCCTATTATTATGTACTCCTTACTGAGCTGTTAATAGCTTTACAGTCTTTCAAAGAATACACCTGCTGCTCATAAAAACATTTATGTTGCTACAGAATTTGGCTGTGTTTTAATATCATGTATTTACAGTGACCTTGTAGAATCCATACTGATCTGATTTGATTTTTTAGGGGAACAAACAAAAATAGACTTCTGTCAATTTGCTTGAGTATCCCAATGAAAAATTAGAAAATAATATGATTATTATAAGAGTTTAATATTTGAAATGTTTTTCTTTAATGGTTTTAACTTTCTTGGTAATTTTATGTACTATTTGAGTTTGTTTAGATTTTTATTCTTGAGATTTTGTTGTCTCAATTTATATATGTTGCTAAAGACAGTTTATATTTCTATATATAGCTGAATATTTTAATTAGAAACTGTTGACTTAAATAATATTAGAAATACCAACATTCCCACAGATTGAAAAAGTATGTATTATAATTAATTTAGATCCTCCCTAAACCTTAGTAATAGAACATCATAAGTCTGTAAAGAGAAAATGTAAACTTTTAGCTGAGGAGGTATTCTGCAGTTCTTCATGGTTGAATGCAATATAAATTAATTGTTTTTGGCTAAGATTCAGTTGGCAAAGGCAAATTGCTCCCAGAACCTGTGTTTGATCCTTCTATTTCACACAAGGACATTTAAAGAAGACAATCAGTGCAATCATTATTTCCATATGTCCCTTGATTCTTGTGATTCCATGGGTAAATCACAGCAGGTAGAGGGATGAAATCTTTTTGTCCTAATTTAGTTATGCCCAAATATATATACCTATTACAACTGCTGTAATAAACAACTCCTTGGTAATTTTCTTCCTATTTAGTGAATTATGCAGCATAAAAGTTTTCATCTCAGCATGTTTAATAACTTTATATTTTAAAAAGACTACATATAATCCTTCTAAAGACTTAGTTTAATTTTTGGTTAGCAAAGTAATGAAGGTATTTTATTGCTCTCCAGCAACAACATAGCAAATACATGGAGGTTAGCTGGCAGGCATATAATCCTCCTCAGCTCCTGAAACATGTTACAATCAAAGATTAGTACAAATAACTATTTTAAATCTCAGATTGGCATAATGTACCAGTGAAGTCAACATTAACTTGTCAACTGGTAATGTCCTAGGCCAACTGACTTGAGGCCCAAGTAACTGACTGTAAAAGAGGGACCTGTCATTTGAAGAAACCTATAGACATTAGTGTTATTCTCACAAATAGGTCTCAACTGCACACCTAATCACCTAAGACATCAGACACATGAGCATTTGGTTGATTTATCTTACTAAATTTCTTGTTAAAAGATGAAAGTTTCTGTGGTTCTGGGTGATTAATTTACTAAATAACTAATACAATTCCCATCCAGTAGCTCAGAATATAGTTCATTATTAAAATTATGTCTTACTGTAAGTGATGGATATTTCCAGAAAGTACATGGGCATCTATTTAATAACATCAACAGCAAAATAATCATTCTATGTTATATTTGGAAATGAAGTTCCAGTTTAGAAATCACTTTAATATACATTCTTATTTGATCTATCACAATGGATTTATGCAGTAGATGGAGGTGAGGTTGCTATGTTCACTTTTTCATCTTATTATACTGTAACATGGTAATATTATGACATGCTTAAGGTCATCTGTCTTTTGAGTCACAGAAAGGTGGCCTCGTTTCTCTGAATTCCGATCCAGTGCTTTAATTAGTAAGATCCCTCAGTTTATCAGTAAATATAGAATATTCTGTTGAAACTATAACAGAGTTAGAAATCCCCATTTAAAACCTAGAAGAGCTCTTATCTTCTGATATGCAACCTAGGTATCCTCCTAAACTCATTATTATGAAGAAATTTATATGAAAGTGCAAATAAAACAAATTAGTTTGGCTAATTCTTTCTATGTTGCCTTCATAGACAAGCTTGGATACACAATTTACTTGTTGTGATAGAAGAAATAACACTTTCATTCTTCCAAATGATCCTCTTGACTTACATAAAAACAGAGAGTATATGTCTTGAACCTGCTAGTGGTAATAAATACCATAAAATAATAACAAAATGTAATCTATCTCAACTTTTGTTAGACTAAGTACTTTGAATTTCAGAGGTTCATATACTATGGTTAGAATTGTGGGTTATTGATAATATACAGATCTAGATTAACTGTTTTCTTTTTTTTAATGTTTATTTATTTATTCATTTTCTGGGAGTGGGAGAGAAAGAGAAAACACGGGGAGGGACAGAGAGAAAACCCCAAGCAGGCTCAGCACTGTCAACATGGAGCCCAACACAGGGCTCCATCTCACAAACTGTGAGATCATTACCTAAGCCAAAACCAAAAGTTGGATGTGTAAAGACTGAGCCACCAGGCATCCCTAGATTAACTCTTATCTTTACATTTATATTTGTCAATATATTAATAAAAAGAGAATATAGTATCTACCATACTTAATATATACAATTCTTGGTGGGATGCCTGGGTGGCTCAGTTGGGTGAGCGTCAGACTTTGACTCAGGTCCTGATCTCATGATCCATGGGTTCGAGCCTCGTGTCAGGCTCCGTGCTGAGAGCTCAGAGGATGGAGCCTGCTTCTGATTCTGTCTCCCTCTCTCTGTGCCCCTCCCCTGCTTGCATTCTGTCTCTCTCTTCCTCTCAAAAGTAAACATAAAGAAAAGAAAAGAAAGAAAAAAAGAAAAGAAAAGAAAAGAAAAATTCTTAATGAGATATGGATGCATTACAATACTTAATATTGGAAGCTACATGGTGCAATAACACAGAATCCAGAGCTAGACACCCCAGGTTCAGATCCCAGCCCTACCACTTATTAGTGACGCTGGGAAACTTACAACTTCTCTGTACTAGGTCTTTTCATTTGTAAAACTTGCTTCATAGAGAAGATTCAAGGATTTTCTGGGTAGTGGGAGTACTCACAAAGCCCGCCACATAACAAGTGCTATCAAAGTGTTAGCATTAAGAAAAAAAGTTAACTACATTATGTTCTGTTTATACTTTCAATTGATTGGTTTTGACTAATTTAACCTGTCATTTCAGGCTAAAAATTCATAAATCTTTCCAAAGAATCAGATAATTGAGATGTTTAAGTTGAGCAAATTTTATGTGTTAAGATAGAATCTTCAAAATATCATCAGGCAATCTATTGACAAAAAAATGGGACCTATTAAATGTTTGGGGGCTATGAAATGCAGATTAATATCCAGTCTGCGTGTTCCAGTTACCTATTACTGTTTCATAAACTGCTCCCAAAATGTAGTGGCTTTAAATGGAACAATTTATAAGTATTCTATCCCATGAATCTATGGATCTGGAATTTGAACCGAATATGGCAGGGGCAGCCCATCTCTGCTATACAATTTCCAGAACCGCAGCTGAGAGGATAGAAAATAGGCTGGAGACTGGAACACCTAGGGGCTAGCTAGCCTTGTATTTTTCTCACCTTTCCTCCTCTGCCTTATCCTCTCTCTTCCATTCACTCTGTCACACTCTCCGTCCCCTCACCTCATGACCTTTCTCTCCAAGGGTCCTCCATATGGCTTTCTTGGGGTCCATGAAATTCTGCAGTCTCCAGCTAGTCAGACTTCCCATATTGCAATGCAGAGCTCCAAGACACAGTTGAAAATTGCCAGTTTTCTTAGAGGTGTAACTGGCAGTTGATCACTTCTACTTTATTGGTCAAATAAGTCACAGGCTAGACGAAACTCAAGGGGAGAGGGCAGAGTTCTGACTTTACAGTGGGAAGAGTGTGAGTTTGCAACCATATCCTTAATTTGTCATACTGCTTGATTTGAGACCTGCATCCTATTACAGTATGTGCTTAACTTCTAATTTGCACTAATTTTCTTTTAATGTTTATTTATTTTTGAGAGAGAGGGAGACAGAGCGTGAGCAGAGGAGGGGCAGAGAGAGAGGCACCCATAGAATCTGAAGCAGGCTCCAGGCTCCAAGCTGTCAGCACAGACCCTAACACGGGCTCTAACTCACAAACTGTGAGATCATGACCTGAGCCAAAGTCAGACGCCTAACCGATTGAGCCACCCTAATTTGTACTAATTTAAAAACAAATATTTTTCAGTACTGGGCCAGAGAAAATTTGTTAATTTTTAAAATGTATGAAATTCTGAAAATTCAAAGTCTATTTAAATAATTATATGTGAAAATGTTGCAGAGAAAAAAAAACAAACAAAAACAGTTCATTCATAAAAGTAAAGGAGAAAAGAAAGCAAGCTTCCACAAAGAAGTTTCCCAGGTATTAGAATCTGGACTATGTATTGTGTTATGCCAGTGTACTCATTACAACACAGTAGCTATACAGATCAAAGTATCCAATCTTGGGAGTAAGATTTCTGGGATGAGATTTTTCTCATCCAAGGAAAAAGCATCTGTTGCTAGCAGCACCAGCCCTGCCAAGAACAAACTGCATGAACACTGGAAATGGGCAACATCTGTGGCCAAAGAACAGTGACTGCTTTACTGTGGTGGGATGATTTTTCCTTCTACCCTAAATTTAACTTACTGCTTTATCGTCGTTAGTTTTATCTCATTCTAACTTGATTTCAAAACTAGTTTATGTATATGAATAAATAAGTAATACATATCCTCTGTTTTATAATGATATAGGCTAAAATAATATTACTCAGAAATGAGTTTGCTTTGCCTTGAATTCCTCTACATTTATTTATATGTCTGTAGTCACTGACATATTTACCAATTCCTTTGGTTTCAAACACCCGCATTGAAACTAGAACAGGGTGTTGTGAGTGTTCCTTTGTTCCGCAGGAAACTGTAAATTACAACAATCTGGTTATTACTATTACATTAACTTATTTTCTCCCAGTGATGAAATATTACTTAGTTTCCAGTCACAGTATCTAGGTAAACCTACATTTTATTATAAATCTGAGGCATTCATTTGATGCACATTTTAATATTGCCAGTCCTCTGAGAAAATCCAAAATCAATGACTGTGTTAGATGATTAACTGAGAATATTGCGTTATTTAGAGCATAATGTGATACTTTTCAAATCAAAATGATGTCACTTGTAAAGAAAATTTAAATCTTTTGGGGAGGTAGGACTATGTACTTTGAAACTTAAATTATGCTTTGTAGCTTTGTAGATCAATCTTCACTGACATCTTTGTTTTAGTTTTGAGCACAACAAATATACCTGTCATCAGATCACAATTAAGGTTCATGAGCAAATATAAAAAAAAATTAAGTTTCATCATAGTGACAAATGGACTAGATAAAAATGCAAAATAAATCTGCAGAAAGTGTGTCTGTCCTATTTCAAATGAGGTTAAGGAGTTCTTATGCTTGTGTATTTAAATGGCTTTCTGCTTTATTTTCAATGCAAGTAGATCATCTAACACATGTTTTGTAGCCAGTTTGGACAAATGTAAGACTTTACCCGATATTCACAAGTGATATGAAAGACTTTTTCAGTGGAGTCTTTCGTACAAAATTTTTTTTTCATATTTTACTACCCTTCTCACTGTAGTGAAATTCTACCCATCTTAACTTCCTTGATATTTACTTCCATTCTGTCGGAAAATCTAACAATCATGAGATAGATTTGGAGGACAGTAACCTACATTTACTGTCTAGTTATCTCATTTTCAAAGATTTGTTTCCTACTATCCTTCATTTTTCAGTATATATTTCAGTTAACACTATTGTGAAAAAGCTGCTTTAAGCTTCTGCTTTTTAAAAAAACAGATGATCATTTCTAGCTTTATTATTTTTAGAATCCACATTTCCCGGTAAGGTAGAATTAATCAAAGCACCATGCATGAGTTGCCTTTCTAGTCTCATGCCACTCCATTCAGCCATATTATTCTAATAATTTAATTTTGAAAACATTCAGTTTGACATTTGGAATACCATTTATGTTTAAGGAAGTCAACATACGTGTATTAATGTTTCCAAAGATCTTTAGTGTGTTTTTTTTCTCTTTGGTGGTATTTATTACTAACATCCTAATTTTGTTTTCTTTTTTTAAATTTTTTAAAATGTTTTATTTATTTCTGATAGGGAGAGAGACAGCGTGAGCAGTGGAGGGTCAGAGAGAGAGGGAGATACAGAATCTGAAAGAGTCTTCTGGCTCTGAGCTTGCTGTCAGCACAGAGCCCGATGCGGGGATCGAACCCATGAACCACGAGATCATGACCTGAGCCAAAGTCAGACACTTAACCGACTGAGCCACCCAGGAGCCTCCCTAATTTAATTTTCAAAGTTGTTTTTTTCTGGCTTTTATGTAGCTGTTTTAGTACTTGATCTACTAAACTACTGACTCCAATAGGAATTTATAAATTATTCTAAATATGTTTAAACTAAGTATAATCCTTAAATACTCTTATGATTATGATTTTTTCCTCCTCAGTTCCTCCCTTTAGATAAAATAATTTTATCAGTCTTCAATACTCTAAAAAATATGAATTTTTAATGTTTTATTATCTGTTACATATATTTCATCCTTTTCTATCTCTAGGTATATTATTATGACCAAATTTACATTTGCTTTAACAGCTCATAAAATTATCAAAAATATTAAGAATTAATTACAAATTTAAAGTTGTCTATGATATACTTCTAAGAAAATCATTAAGGAATTTTGTGTGGGAGACATTTTCTTTAGGAACAGATATCAAGCTTTAAATATTTAATTTTACTTGAACACCATCAAAAATATCTAAAGTAATAGAGCACAGAAGAACTGTTTATATCCCATCTGTATGAAGGTAAGTTACACAAAGATGAAAAAGTTAAAACTGAATAAATATTAAAAGATATTTATTAACAGATATTACAACACAAATCTTAGTTTTATATAAGCATACAGGTTTGTAAAATTTTTTTGGCAAGGAGATTCTTAGATTCTCCTCAATGTTCCTAAAACAAAGAAATGTACAAACAAACAAAAAATAGCCAGCCATACTGACATAATATTAATTCATTTTGATTGTAGAAGGACTATAAGCCAGCAAAACAATTTTTCTCATCTCTCATTCTAGTTGTCATTAATTTGTGCAAAGTGATTTTAAATTGCTATAACAATATATAGAGTTTAAAAGCTAAGTTTTAGAGCAATTAATTCATTAGTATCTTTATTCAGTCATTTGGCTAACATATGAGAGCCTATAATATTCTAGGTACACTGCATTAAACAGTGGAATATAGAAGTTAAAAGACAAATAATACACATACAAATTTTTTTAGAAAAGACTTCTCACAGCATCTGCAGAATTACCTTAAGGCACAAGCCTATCATTGTCCTGGATTAAATATACCACCTACTGATAATGGCTCCTAAAATAAAGAAATTGTGCTATATTACACATCTGCTGGAGCCTGTAAAAGGGTTTTACACATTATTTTGCTTTATCCTTACAACAAGCTTGACCCTTTGAGATGGTATAAACTTTACAGTTTTCATAAATCAAAAGACTACAAGTAGATTCCATTGGTCTCATCCTAGGACTAGTATTTTCTAAAGATCACACTATAATAATTTAGCCATTTCTCCTAACAGCATATCTATCCACTGTTTCCAATAGTTAATTATCTACATAGAACTGATTTGTTTTCTGAATTATGAATGTTTAATTTCAGATCACTATTCTTCTATCATCAAGCATCCATTTGTGCCATCTCCTACTATCACTTAACATTTAATGTTCAAGGAATGCATTAAAATTTTCATTTTAGGTGAAACTTAATACATATTGGAAGGAATATAAGAAAAAAATCATGAATACATTTCAAAGTGATTTGGGGTTACCTCCTATTTTGGATTACTAGGGATAATCAAGAGTTGATTGTTGTAAATTATAGCCATGGTATACTAAATGATACTTTTCAGAAAGTGCAGTCAGTAAGTATTTGTGTACTTAGAATATCTACTTCTACATTTTTCTTACTTATGTATAATTTGTAATTTTGTTTTAAGAGTGGACAGTTTTCACCTAAGCAAAACAGTTTAGAACACCCTACGCACTAGCTTAGAATACCCTACCAACTAGTTTGTTAACCACTTCTTTTCCCAAATTATAAACTCTGTCATACTCACTTCAATAAATGTAAGAAAAGAATAATCTTTCCGGCTTGCTCATGTCTCTGGGACAATCAGCGTTTTGGGGACCAGACTCATCTCCCCTAGCTGGTGGGGTTAACTTAGATCTGCTCATAGGAGTGTGAGCTAGAAGTCATCCTTTGTTGAGCTCCTACTAGAAAGCAACAATTTCCATATCCAGTTCCCAATGATGCAGAAATGTACCAGATACCCCCTGTGTTAAATGATTTAGGTATTCCTTTGTGGATTAAGCCCTAACTATGCATCCAGCACATTGCTTTGTTGTTGTTGTTGTTGAGGGAAATATAGACCACATGTTTGGAGAAATTACAGTCTCCTTGGGGATATATATACTGACACACACTGAAATAATTAGAGGAAGGGATGAGACTATATAAAATTATTCTATTACTCTTTGAATTATTCTTTGAAAATCATGAAGAAAAGCAAAGAATTAAAAAAAAAAAACAAAACCTCTGTAACTAGCCCCCACATTTTATTCATTGGAAAATTTAAAATATTACCTTAAAGGTAATAAAATTATAAATTAAAGGTAATAAACTGAAATTATAAATTATTTTTAAATGAAAGACATTGAGATACACATACATTCAAACCTGTGTAAGATGACCAGTGCAGGGGAACAAAGATAGAAAGAAGGAACAAACAAGTACAATAAAACCTTGGACTATGAGTAACTTGTTCTGCAAGTGTTCTGCAAGATGAGCAAACATTTCTAAAAGATTTTAACTTGATAAATGAGCGACGTCTTCCAATATAAGTAATATGTGATGCCAAAAATCACATGAGCACAAGTGAGCCAATAGTTCTTGAAATTCGCTTTGATATACAAGTGCTCTGAATTACAAGCATGGTTCCAGAATGAAGTATGCTTGCAAACCAAAATTTTACTGTATAAAATAAAAAACAATTAATGAAATACAATCAATAAAAATATCTTTGATTGAAGAAAACAAAACCAGGTTCCTTGAAAGATTGATAAGATAAACAAAGGTGGAATGTGTTACTTTTGGAAGAGATTTTAAAAGATGGGACAAGATTAGATAAAAATTTATAACAGCATATATAAAATATAAATGGGTAATTTTCTCTAATTTACTAAAGTTGAATTAGAAGACAATCTGAATATACGATAATTTTAACAGATGGTCGATATCTACTCCCAGAAGGTCCATTTCAACTACTTTTCAAGGAATAGATAATTCCATATTAGGTAAATTATTCCAGAATATTAATAAATTGAAAGTTTCATCATATATTCTCTAATAATCTAATCCAAATTTCACAACCAGAGATTGATAATAAAAATGGGAAAAAATAAGAAAACTCTAAGTTCACCTATAAACGTAGGTATAAATATTCTAGTTGAAATATCCAATTGAATCAAAATCTCAATAAAAACTATAATACTATATTGTGAACAAGAATTAATTAGTAGAGTTTATCTAAAAATACAAACATAGCTCTTCATAAGTATATACAGTAAGGCAAAAAAAAATAATGAACTCGACAAATACAGATACATTGTTTTATAGCATTCAGAATTCTTTTCACATTTTATTTATTTTTTTGCAGTTTTCATTGAGAAATAATTGACATACATCACTATATAAATTTAAGGCATACAGCATGATGGTTTGATTTACAAATGTTGTGAAATGGTTACCACAACTGGTTTAGCTAACATTCATCTTTTCATATAGAAACAATAAAAAAAAAGAAGAGGAAAGAAAGGAAAAAAATTCTTGTGATAAGAACTCTTAGGATTTACTTTCTTAACAATTTTTTGATGCATAATACAACAGTATTAGCTATAGTTATCATGCCATACATTATATCCATAGTATTTTTTTAATTTTATAACTGGAAGATTATACCTTTTAACAACCTTTCTGTAATTCCCCTTTCTCCCACCCTCTGCTTTTGGTGACCGCAAGTCTAATCTCTTTTTATATCCATTTATTTTGTATCCTATAAGTAAAGGGAGATCAAACAAGATTTGTCTTTCTCTGTATGACTTATTTCACTTAGTATAATGCCTTCAAGTTCCATCCATGCTGGACAAATGGGAGGATTACCTCATTTTTTGTGGATGATTAATATGCCAGTGTGTGTGTGTGTGTGTGTGTGTGTGTGTGTGTGTGTGGTGTGTGTGTGTATGCATGTCTGTAAACTTCTTCATCTATTCATTCATCCATGGACACTTAGATTGTTTTCATGTCTTGGCTATGGAAAATAATGTTACCATGAACGTGGGGACACAGATATCTTTTTTTTCCTTNGCTGGTCATAGGGGAGTTCTACTGTTAATTTTTTGAGAAACCTCCACACTGTTTTCCAGAGGGGCTGCACCAGTTTACATTCCCACCAACAGTGTAGGAGGAGGGTGCCTGTTTCTCCACATCGTCGCCAGCATCTAGAGTCTCCTGATTTGTTCATTTGAGCCACTCTGATCAGTGTGAGGTGATATGTCAGTGTGGTTTTGATTTGTAATTCCCTGAAGATGAGGGACGCTGAGCATCGTTTCATGTGTCTATTGGCCATCTGATTGTCCTCTCTGGAGAAGTGTCTGTTCATGTCTTCTGCCCATTTCTTCACGGGATTACTTGTTTTTCAGATGTAGAGTTTGGTGAGCACCTTATAGAATTTGAATACTAGCCCTTTATCTGATATGTCATTTGCAACTGTCTTTTCCCATTCCATCAGTTGCCTATTAGTTTTACTGATTGTTTCCTTTGCCGTGAAGAAGCTTTTTATCTTGATGAGGTCCCAAGAGTTCATTTTTGCTTTTGATTCCCTTGCCTTTGGGGATGTGTCAAGTAAGATTTTGCTGTGGTTGAGGTCAAGGAAGTTGTTTCCTGCTTTCTTCTCTAGGGTTTTGATGGCTTCCTGTGTCACATTCAGGTCCTTTATCCATTTTGAGTTTATTTTTGTGTATGGTGTGAGAAAGTGATCTAGTTTCATTCTTTTGCATGTTGTTGTCCAGTTCTCCCAACACCATCTGATAAACAGGCTGTCTTTTTTTCCATTGGATACTCTTTCCCACTTTATCAAAGATTAGTTGGCCATACACTTGTGGGTCCAATTCTGAGTTCTCTATTCTATTCCATTGGTCTATGCGTCTGTTTTTGTGGCAATACCATACTGTCTTGATGATTACAGCTTGTAGTAGAGGCTAAAGTCTGGGATGGTGATGTCTCCCATTTTGGTTTTCTTCTTCAATATTACTTTGGCTATTCTGGGTCTTTTGTGGTTCCATACAAATTTTAGGATAGTTTGTTCTAGTTTTGAGAAGAATGCTGGTGCAATTTTGATTGGGATTGCAATGAATGTGTAGATTGCTCTGGGTAGGAATGACATTTTAACAATATTTATTCTTCCAATCCATGAGGATGGAATGTTTTTCCATTCTTTGTGTCTTCTTTAATTTCCTTCATAAGTTTTCTATAGTTTTCATCATACAGATCTCTTATATCTTTGGTTAGGTTTATTCCTAGGTATTTTATGTTTTTTTTGTGCAGTTGTGAATGGGATCAGTTTCTTGATTTCTCTTTCTGTTGCTTCATTATTGGTGTATAAAAATGCTACTGATTTCTGTACGTTGATTATTGTACCCTACAACTTTGCTGAATTCATGGATCATTTTTATTAGGCTTCTGGTAGAGTCTGTCAGATTTTCTATGTAGAGTATCATGTCATCTGCAAAAAGTGAAAGTTTGACTTCTTCCTTACCAATTCTGATGCCTTTTATTTCCTTTTGTTGTCTGATGGCTGATGCTAGGACTTCCAGCACTATGTTAAATAACAGTGGTGAGAGTGGACATCCCTGTCGTGTTCCTGATCTCAGGGGGAAAGTCTCAGTTTTTCCCCGTTGAGGATGATGTTAGCTGAGGGCTTCTCATAGATGGCTTTTATGATGTTTAAGTAAGTTCCTTCTATCCCAACTTTCTCGAGGGTGTTTATTAAGAAGGAATGCTGTATTTTGTCGAATGCTTTTTCTGTATCTATCGACAGGATCATATGGTTGTTATCTTTTCTTTTGTTAATGTGATGTATCACATTGATTGATTTGTGAATATTGAACCAGCCCCCTGTAACCCAGGTGTGAATCCCACTTGATCTTGGTGGATAATTCTTTTTATGTGCTATTGGATTCGATTTGCAAGTATCTTCTTGAGAATTTTTGCATCCGTATTCATTAAGGATATTGAATTGTAGTTCTCTTTCTTTTTTCTTGCTGGGTCTCTGTCTGGCTTGGGAATCAAAGTGATGCTAGCTTCATAGAATGAGTCCGGAAGTTTTCCTTCGAGTTCTATTTTTTTTAATAACTTGAGAAGAATGGGTATTAGTTCTGTTTTAAATGTCTGTTAGAATTCCCCAGAGAAGCCATCTGGCCCAGGGCTCTTATCTGTTGGGAAATTTTTGATAACTGATTCAATTTCTTCACTACTTATGGTTCTATTCAGATTTTCTCTCTTCCCATGTGAATTTTGGTAGTGAGTGTGTGTTTAGGAATTTGTCCATTTCTTCTAAGTTGTCCAATTTGTTGGCATATAATTTTTCATAGTATTCCCTGATAATTCTTGTATTTCTGAGGGGTTGGTTGTTAACAAGTCCATTTTCATTCATGATTTTGGCTATTTGAGTGCTCTCTCTTTTCTTCTTAAGAAGCTTGGCTAGAGGTTTGTCGATTTTTTTTATTTTTTCAAAAAACCAACTCTTGGTTTCATTGATCTGTTCAACTGTTTTTTTGGATTCTATATTGTTTATTTCTTCCCTGATTTTTATTATGTCTCTTCTCCTACTGGGTTTGGGGTGCTCTTGTTGCTCTCCTTCTAGTACCTTTAGGTGAGCTGTTAGATTTTGTACTTGCACTTGCTCTAATTTCTTGAAATAGGCCTGGAGTGCAATGTACTTTCCTCTTAGGACTGCCTTTGCTGCATCCCATAGACTTTGAATTGTTTTATTTTCATTTTCATTTGTTTCCATATATTTTTAAATTTCTTCTCTAATTGCCTGATTGGCCCTTTCATTCTTTAGTAGAGTGTTCTTTAGCCTCCATGTTTTTGGAGGTTTTCCAGACTTCTTCCTATAATTGATTTCAAGTTTCATACCATTGTGTTCTGAAAGTGTGCATGATATATCTCAATTCTTTTATATTTATTGAGGGCTGCTTTATGTCCCAGTATGTGATCTATCTTGGAGAATATGCCATGCACACTTGAGAAGAAAGTGAATTCCATGGCCTCAGGATGTAGAGTGCTAAATATATCTGTCAAATCCATCTAGTTCAATGTGTCATTCAAGTCCATTGTTTCTTTAGTGATTTTCTGTCTAGTTGAGCTATCCATTGCTGTAAGCAGAGTATTAAAGTCCCCTGCTATTAGCACATTCTTATCCATAAGATTGTTTCTGTTTGTGATTAATTGTTTTATGTATTTAGGTGCTTCTGTATTTGGTGCATAGACATTTATAATTGTTAGCTCTTCCTGATGGATAGACCCTGTAATTATTATATAAAGCCCTTCTTAATCTCTTGTTACTGACTTTAAAGTCCAGTTTGTCTGATATAAATATAGCTACTCCAGTTTTCTTTTGACTTCCAGTAGCATGATAGATATTTCTCCATCCCCTTACTTTCAATCTGAAGGTGTACTCAGGTCTAAAATGAGTTCTTGTGGAAAGCAAATAGATGGATTTTGTTTTTTTATTCATTCTGCTACCCTATGTCTTTTGATTGGGGCATTTAGTCCATTTAAATTCAGTGTTATTATTGAAATATATGGGTTTAGAGTCATTGTGTTCTTTGTAGGATTCATGCTTGTGTCTCTGGTACCTTGCATTCCTTACAACATTTCCCTCATAGGGTCCCCCTCAGGATTTCTTGTAGGGCTGGTTTAGTGGTGATGAATTCTTTCAATTCTTGTTTATTTGGAAAGACTTTTATCTCTCCTTTTCTGAATGACAGGCTTGCTGGATAGAGGATTCTTGGCTGCATATTTTTTCTGTTCATCACATTGAAGATCTCCTGCCATTCCTTTCTGGCCAGCCAAGTTTCAGTAGATAGGTCTATAACCAGTCTGATAGGTCTCCTTTTGTATGTTAGGGCCCTTTTATCCCTAGCTGCTTTCAGAATTCTCCCTTTGTCCTTATATTTTGCCAGTTTCACTATGATATGTCATGCAGAAGATCGATTCAAGTTACATCTGAGGCAAGTTCTCTGTGCCTCTTGGATTTCAGTGTCTGTTTCCTTCCCCAGATTGGGGAAGTTCTCAGCTATCGTTTGTTCAAGGACTCCTTCAGTGCCTTTCCCTCTCTCTTCCTCTTCTGGAATTCCTATGATACAGATATTGTTCCCTTTGATTGTATCACTAAGCTCTCGAAGTCTCCTTTCATGTTCCTGGATCAATTTATATCTCTTTTTTTCAACTTCCTCCTTTTCTATAATTGTCTTCTAATTCACCTATTCTCCTTTCTGCCTCTTCAATCTGTGCATTGGACGCCTCCATTTTATTATGCATCTCATTTATAGCATTTTTTAATTCATCACAAATATTTTTAAGCTCCATAGTCTTTGTAACAATAGTTTTCTCTGCTGTCTTCCATGCCGTTTTCAACCCCAGAAATCAATTTTATGACTATTGTTCTAAATTCTTGTTCAGTTATGTTGTTTATATCTGTTTTGAGCAGTTCTTTAGCTGTCAACTCTTCCTGGAATTTCTTTGGAGGAGAGTTCTTCCATTCCATCATTTTGGTTAGCTTTCTATCTCTTGTTTAAAGGCTTGTTATGCACTTTGCACCAGTGAGTGCTGCTGTACCAAGGCTCTTTGACTGTCCAGGGCCTGTCCATTCAGAAAGTGTTCTTTGAATGGTGTCTCTTGGTCTTTTTTACTGAGACCTTGGTCATTTTATTTTCCTACTCATAGTGGTATTTGGGACTCTCCATCATGTGTACTTTGGATTGTTTTTTTGAGGTAGCTCTGGAAAACAGACAAACACACAGGGAACAAAGGCCCACAAACGTACAGACAAATCCAACACACATGTAAACCAAAAGGAAAAGAAAAAGAAATAAAAGAAGGGAAAAAAAGACGAAGGAGGAAAAACAAATAATAAAAGTAAAAAAAAAGAAGAAAGAAAAAAGATGAAAAGAAAAGAAAAAACCCAAAAGACAAAGCACAGTCTAAAAGCATAAAATCAGAATTCCAGCTACAAATAAAGAGCCAGATGGATGCAGTGCTGATGGAAGAGCATATACAAAGAGAGAAATGACCGGGTGGGGAGGAAGCAAAAAAGGAAGAGAAATGACCAGGCAGAGAGACTAAGAGGCTTAATTCAGAGAGAGAAAGAGGAGACTATGGTTAAGAGGTGAGGAATGTGAAAAGAAGATAATGTTACTCAGAGAAACTAAATAGTCTGATTACTCCAGAGACAGATAGAAAGGTAGCAGTGGAGGTGTAGAATATACATCTAGAGGATGGATTCAATGTGACTGTTTAAGCAAACCAGTGACCAGAGTGCCCAGTCCAGCAGAGAGGAGAAATTTGAATAAGACAAGGGAAAATATATCTGAATAGAAAGAACTGATCTAGAATTAATCACGGTAGTGCATCCATGTTGGTCCTGCCCCAGACTCCGGTTAAAAAAAAAAAAAAAAAAGGCAGCCCTCTAGCGGGGATGGGCATGGTTTGGTGTAGCCAGATCTTAGCCTCCACTGCGTCCTGAGAGCCGCTCCCTGAGGTCCTGCCTTGGTGTTTTTGGGGAGAAAAATGGCAGCGCCCCAGTCCCCTCTCAAACCAAGCATTGCAATTCACTCTTTTGGGTCTGATCTCCTTGTGCCATGGGTGTAGCCGAGGTGGGCTGTGCTCTATATCCCAAGCCATGCCTCATTTCCCCCATCTTACTCCGCATGCCCTGTTCATACCGCCCTAAATATAAACCTGCAGGCTGAGTCGCTCTGAGCAGTTTCAAGTCTCTCGCCACCCCACTGGGAATCGAGCTGAGCCAGAAGAGCGGTGAAGCAGCATCAGGTGTGCCGCTTCCTCTCCAGGTAGAGCTGGTGAGCAGAGGAGCGTTTTCTCCCGGGGTCGCCTGGGACCAGTGCATCCCTCTCAAGGTCAGCTGGACAGCTGGAAACCAGATCCATCTGTGTCCTGAGCCGAGGTTTTTCTCTTCTCCAGCGACAGTGACAGTGTCTTCAGGAGTTTTGGCCGCTCTTTCTTTTTTCCCCTAGACTCATCGCGGCTCCCCGCAAAGGGGGATCCCCCCACCCTGTGTCTCTGGTCCCAGCCCAATTTTATCTTCCCCAGTTCGCACTCAAGGTTTTCTCAGCGGACTTTGTCTCCTTTTCCTCCCAAACTCCTGGATTCTGTAAGGGTTCCTATGACTTCAGGCCTTCTCCATTTGAGAGATGGAGGTGAGTGAAATGTATGGAGCTCCCTACTTCTCCGCCATCTTGCCTCCTCTCCACCTTTTCACATTTTAAAAACAGAATACAAATATAATTACAGTATACGAAAAAGAAGAAAAATTCTCAGCTTCATATCTACCAAAAACCTAAGTCAGATGTGATAATGTTTAACAGCTGCACGTTAATAGCCATTCCATTAAAGAACAAAGGAAAATAAAGTTCCTGCTTTTACTTTTACTGTGCAACTGTCCACTAAAGAACTTAGCATTGCAATAAGTAAGAGATTTTCCTTTTGGTTTCTACAGTAAAATGTGATAGATTTATTCTTACATTTTTGTGCACAATTTTTTGTCATATACTCAAGTATTATAAGGTTTCTGTTACTATAGTAACTGGAATATTTTAAAGTATAATGTTAAGTGGTCATTGCTAGTATGTAGGAAAGCTGCTGATAATTGTATATTGGCTAACTGACTCCACTTACTAGTTCTAAATCTTTTCCGTTAATTCTCTAGGGATTTCTAGGTAGACAATAATAAATGGCTTATTACTTCAATCACTAGGAGAGACAGTTCCCACATATTAAGAAAAAAAATATTGCTTTTAAGTTTCAGTAAGATAATTAAGTTATATTTTAGGAACTACCTTTCTGTATACCTTATGGTTTGGCTAGAGTAGAATAAGATTTTTTCTTTCTAAAGTTCTCTTAAAAAAGAATAGATTAGGGGAATCTGGGTGTCTCAGTTGGTTAAACGTCCAACTTCAGCTCAATAATGACCTCAGGGTTCGTGGGTTTGAGCCCTGCATCAGGCTCTGTGCTGATAGTTCAGAGCCTGGAGCCTGTCTTCAGATTCTATGTCGCCTTCTCTCTTTTTGCCCTTCCTCCACTAGTGCTCTGTCTATATTACTCTCTCTCAAGAATAAATAATATAAAATTTAAAAACATTAAAATAATAGATTAACAGTTCAATGGGATGGATCAAGCCAAAGAATAAAAGAATGGAAGTGGATGACTTTTTAGCATTATACACTATATTATGATTCTGCCTATTTTACAAGCATGCTATAACTTCAATTCCTGGATTCACATAGCTTATTCTAATGCTCTCTTTTGCAGGCCTTGCAACTACAGTGCATTAGGAGTTGATAACTCTCTCAGAGATTGATTTATTCTAATTAAATTAAAAAAGAAACTGAAGAACCAATCAGAATGTCTATGTATTAATTTTATAGAAGCCTGTTCTTTCCAGGAATAAATATATTTATATCTGCTTCTATAGCACTTGGGAATCCACATCAGCAATCAGAAGATTACATCATGAAAATAAAGATATGAGAGGCAAACTGGATGACTCAGTCAGTTAAGCACAGACTTGATTTTGGCCCAGGTCATGATCTCATGGTCCTGAGTTTGATTCCCATGTTGGGCTCTGTGCTGAGCATGGAGCCTGCTATGATTCTCTCTCCCTCTCTCTGCCCTTCCTCTGCTCTCATTCTCTAGACCAAGAAACAAACAAGCAAACAGGTACAAAGTAAAGATATGAAAAGTCTTAGGAAATCTTTTAGCCAGGATATGATATATAAGTACTTGCCCCACGTAGGGCTCATTCCTGTGGGAGTGACCTGTGAAATAGAATCCAGCAGATTGAGTGTCTCTTTCTCCTTTGGGATGCAGTTGTTACTCCCTAAGATCTAGTACTAAAGCTTTCCTTTTCCTAAGGTCATGTGAAATAACTTTCTTTCATTCAAGTATTTTCAGGATTTGCTAATATCACTGTGTAGGCCACAAGATTTTTCATAATCTTTCAAACTTTGTCTTTAGGCCATGCAATTCTTGGTTTAATAGGAAAAATATATCTTTGTTGTAGATAGTAAATAATGTTCTAAATGCGGTTTAAAATTGTTTAATTTTGAGAGAATTATTGTGGAAACACCTCCACAGGCTTCTGTCATATATTGTTTAATGAATGTGTGTGTGTGTGTGTGTGTGTGTGTGTGTGTGTGTGTGTGTGTTTGCATCTGTGACAGATAAGCAGGGTGAGAAAGACATATGTAGAACTGGAGAAAGACTAGGAATTAAAAAATGACTTAAGCAACTCCTAGCAGAGCCATTAAAGCCCACAGGCAATACTATTTTATTTTCTCAGGAATCTATAGCCTCAGTCTGTTAGAAAATAGTACAGGAACTTTACCTTTAGGTTAATTAGAACATTGGTAAAATAATAATAACAATTAATAGTAATAATAATTGTGATAGTAAAGTATTAATTTGGCCTATTTCTGATCATTTTAACATGCTATGACTTGAAAGGATAAAAGAAAATCTATCAATTCTTTAATCTGTCCTCTTAGTACTGTTCTGTGAATATAGCCATTCAGGTAACTTCATACATCAAAAATTCTAGAAAAATCTCCTAGACCTTATCAAATAAATTGTATTCCAAGTCCCAAACAAGAATATTTTATGTCCCAAGCAAGATTAGGTGCGTTATAAGCCCTCTGTATTTCCTGGAATCTGTCTACATTACATGCTATATAAAGAGAATAAAAATAAAAATAGGATTCATGGATGTATTAGCCAAAATACAAAATAATTTTATTGGGGTTCCTGGGTGGCTAAGTCAGTTGAGTGTCTAAGTCTTAGTTTCAGCTCAGGTCATGATCTCAGAGATCGTGAGTTTGAGCCCCACTTGGGCTCTGCACAGAGTCTGCTTGGTAGTCTCTCTCTCTCTCTCTCTCTCTCTCTCACACACACACACACACACATACACACACAAAGTAAATAAACTTAAAAAAGAAAAGAATTTTATCTTTAAAATAACTAGTTAAAATCTTTAACGTTGAGAATTGTCTCTGTCATTGAGGAATAATTTCTATAAAGATATTCTAATGCCATCAAATCATCATAGCCTGTGTTAAATTTAAAATTATTTCTAGTGATTAGATGATCAATAATGTAAAATGTAAAGATGCAACCTTAGCTCAAGTCTAATCTATAAGCATATTTGCCCTGGACATATCTGCCTTAACTGGATATAGTGAAAAAACACAATTTGAATAAAAACTACTAACTAATTAGGTGACTTGCTTTCTTAAGTTACTTATTCTTTCTTGACCAAGTTGATCATATGTTAAGTGAGAATAAAGATATTATCAGTTCTTGCTTCACAAGATTATTAAGAATATCTCATAAAGACTGTGTATTATAAAGGATTGCATAAATTATGGTTCTCTTATGATTCCTGATATATCTTTAGATCTAAATGTTGCAGGAAAAAGTCTAAAACATATATAATCCAGTTAATTTAAAATGAAAAAATAAGACAAAGAGGTAACATCTCACAGAAGTCTTACTAGACCCAGAGATTTTAAGAGAAGGCAAACCAGCTAAATGATGACCACTTTGTGGGCCCATTGAACCTACTTCCATTAGTGAGAGTGATTAGCCAAGAGGAGGCAAGGAGTGATGATAAGGAGTCACAGCAGAAGAGAGACTTGTATTTCTGACATAAAAATAATTATAGAAGTTAATTGGCTTAGTTGAAACTTTGGTGATTATTTAATCTATATCTGTTAGAGTGCCCAGAACCTTCCTTGAACATAGTGAGCATTCAATGTCTCTGGAATGAATGTACTATATGACTAAATTGAAGTCTTCAATGTGACTTGTATATAATACAAGTAGAACCAAGCCCAAGCCCAGGGTGAGAAAATTTCAACCTCAAATTCTCTACACGCTGCCTTTTGTTGATACAAGCCATGCAACCACTGACTTTATTTTATTTAAATTTTTTAATGTTTATTTTTGAGGGAGAGAGAGAGAGAGAGAATCTGAAGCAGGCTGCAGGCTCTGAGCTGTCAGCACAGAGCCCGACACAGGGCTCAAACTCATGGACCATGAGGTCATGACCTGAGCCAAAGTCAGATGCTTAACCAACTGAGCCACCCAGGCATCCTTGCAACACTGATTTTAGAAAGACACAGCCATAGAAATTGGGCACTTTAGCCTATTTCTTTTCACTAAATTGCAGTTTTTAGATTAAGTAATAACAGGGTCCAGAATCTGGTAAAAACATCCCTTTCAGTTACCATGAAGAGTTCACGTCTATAGAGATATGGTATTTTCAGTATTTTTGGCAATTGAAAGGTCTAATGTGACTTCCCCAAAAGCCTTGATTTTCAGCAGCTGGGAAGGAGCAATGCCTGACTCAAAGCTGTAGGATCTATGCATGAGAAGAGAACCATAAAGTGAAGGTCATTATCTCTAGAAATCAGTACATACGCATTCTGTTTGACAATGTCTGATGTTCACACTATTTGGTTCTGAATATATAAAATGGAAATTGTGTATATATATGTATTTTAATGACATACATAGCAATATATTAAAGTACATCATTACTAAATATTTTTTTTCTCACAATTGGTGCTATTATCCATGTTCATCCAGGAGAAATAGTGCAACAAGCTGTTTTACTTTAAGCAGCAACCATTAATGCAGAAGACAGTACGTTAATGCAATGCCAGTGCGTGCAACAATGAGCGTCCACTGTCCTATGCACAGTTCAGTGTGCTGTGCAACCAGAAGGGTTATGCCTTTGGAGCTTCAGTTGATACCATTTGTTTATTGCCTGACAACTTATCAGGAACCATAAAACTGTACAAGTGATAATCCTGGAGCTACTACAAAGAATTTAAAAATCATTTACCTTTGGAAATTAATAAATATTTAGCACTGATTGATAATATAAGTGCTATAAGTATAAGTATAAGTAATAATTATTACTAGAATAATTATTGTAATGAGAAATATGAGAAGATATTTGAAGAACCGGTTGATGTATGGGTCGGCATGTATATATCATATTGAAAATTCTATAATAGACCATGTGACGAAGAGTGCTACGGGCACGAAGATGATTGAGAAATAGTCGAGTTTAAAGCTCATCGAGAATTTTAGTGTTTGAATTGTCATTCAGTGTCAGTTTGAGATAATTGCTTCTTGTCCGGAGTAAATAAATATTAAGGCCGGAATTATAATAATGGCTAAAGCATAGGAAGTTGTAGTTTTTATGTAGTTAGGATACAAGTTGTTTTTATACATTTGAGTGTTAGCTATGATGATCGGCAAGAGTAGAATAAATATTGATGTTATAATAAGAGAGTTAAATAGATTTATTACTTTTATTTGGAGTTGCACCAATTTTTTGATTCCTAAGACCAACGGATCACTTCTATCCTATAAAAGTTGAAAAAACCATGTTTTTAAACATGGGGGCATGAATTAGCAGTTCTTGCGTACTTTTTCGGTAAACAAGAAGGTTCGATCTTCTATTATCAGATTCACAATCTGGTGTTTTGTGTTAAACTATGTTTACAGTAAATAGGTCCTAGAACGATCTTAGGATTGAGCGAGAGAAGTAGTAGTGGGAGGAGGTGTAGAGCTATTAGGGCATTTTCTCGTGTAAATGATGGCTTGATATTTTTAACATGGCTTGTTTGTTTCCCTCGTTGGGTAGTGATTAGTATATATAGAGAGTATAGGGCTGTGATGATGATGTTAGTTCCTATGAGGGCGATGGTGGTATTGGATCATGAAAAAGATGCTATCACTACAAATAGCTCTCCTAGTAGGTTAATGGTTGGTGGAAGAGCTAGGTTTGCTAGACTGGCTAGTAGTCATCAGGCAGCTATTAGTGGTAATAGGGTTTGTAGTCCTCGTGCTAGAATTATGGTTCGGCTGTGTACGCGTTCGTAGTTTGAGTTTGCCAGGCAGAACAGTATGGATGACGTGAGTCCGTGGGCGATTATTAGGGCTGTTGCTCCTATGTAGCTTCATGGTGTTTGGATGAGCACTGCTACAATTACTAGGGCCATGTGGCTCACTGATGAGTATGCAATTAGGGATTTTAAGTCTGTTTGGCGTAAGCAAATAGAGCTTGTCATGATTATGCCCCACAGGGATAATATTAGGAATGGGTATGCTATTTGGCCGGTTAGGGGATTTAGTAGTACAGTAACGCGTATTATCCCGTAGCCCCCGAGCTTTAGAAGTACGGCTGCTAGGACTATTGATCCGGCAATAGGAGCTTCTACATGTGCTTTGGGAAGTCATAGGTGTAGTCCGTATAGGGGTATTTTTACTATGAAGGCCATTATGCATGCCAGCCACAGGAAAATGTTGGATCAAGTGGTTGAGATAGGTTTGACTCAGTATTGTGCGATTAGGAAATTTAGGGAGCCAGTTGTGTTTTGAATATATAACAGTGCGACTAATAAAGGTAGTGAGCCTACCAGGGTGTAGAACAGAAAGTATAGGCCTGCATTAAGTCGTTCTGTTTGATTGCCTCATCGTGTAGTAATAATTAGAGTGGGTACGAGTGTAGCTTCGAATAGGATGTAAAATATGATAAGTTCCGTGGCGGTAAATGTTATAATTAAAAATAGTTGGAGGAGGGTAAGTATAGTAATGTATAGTTTTTTTCGGGCGATGGTTTCTTTTGACAGGTGGTACTGGCTGGCTGTCAGTATTAGGGGTAGGAGTCAGGTTGTTAGTGCTAGTAGGGGCGCGGAGAGTGAGTCTGAGAAAAACAGTAATGAGAAGTTGAGGCTGTTGTCGTTGAATTGGTTGAGGTAGGATAGACTAATAAGGCTAATTAGTAGGCTGTGGGCTGTCGAGTTAATTCAGATTATATTGGACTTGGATAGTCAAGTAAGGGGAATTAGTATTATAGTTGGGATAATAATTTTTAGCATTGCAGAAGGTTCAGGTTTTGTACATAGTCAGTTCCATAGGTGTTAGAGACTATTACCAGCAGGGATAGGCCCAGGGCTGCTTCGCGGGCAGCAAACACTAAGAGGATGATAGGAGTCATGCTGGCTAGTGTAAAGTGGTTGTTTAAGATTACTACAGTCATTATAATGAATAGGGATAGTATTATGCCTTCTAAGCATAGTAGTGAGGATATAAGGTGTGATCGGTAAATTAACAGACCCAAGAGAGATACAGTGAAAGCTAAGAAGATATTAATATATACGATAGACATTTGATAATTATAGAATACCTATAATCTAATGAGTCGAAATCATTTGTTTTGTTTAAACTAATTATCATATTCAGTCCACTCTAGTCCTTTTTGGGTTCATTCGTATGCTAAGCTTGCGGCCAGGAGGGAGATTAATAAGAGGGCCATGGTGAGCATGGTTGATAGATTATTTGTTTGTGAGGCCCATGGAAGAGGGAGTAGTAGTGCGATTTCTAGGTCGAATAGCAGGAATGTAATGGCGACTAGGAAAAATTTTATTGAGAAGGGTAGGCGAGCCGACCCCATTGGATCAAAGCCACACTCATATGGACTTGCTTTTTCTGCGTATACGTTTAGTTGGGGCAGTCAGAATGCGATTAGTACTAGTAGTGCGGATAGTGTTGTGTTGATGAGGAGGGTTATTATTATGTTTATTATTTCTTTTCGGGTTGAACCGAAACTAATTGATTGGAAGTCAATTGTACTAGTTGATACTAAAGAAATAAGACCCTCATCAATAAATGGAGACATATAGGAACAGTCATACTACGTCTACAAAGTGTCAGTATCAGGCGGCAGCTTCGAATCCAAAGTGGTGGCTGGATGTGAAGAGGTATTTTCGTTGGCGGAGGAAGCATACAATAAGGAAAGTAGATCCAATAATGACATGCAGTCCGTGGAACCCTGTGGCTATGAAGAAAGTGGATCCATACACGCCGTCAGAGATTGTAAAGGATGTTTCGTAGTATTCTGAGGCTTGAAGTAAGGTGAAATACACTCCTAGAGAAATGGTGATAAATAGGGCTTGAAGTATGTGTTTGCGGTTGCCTTCTATTAGGCTGTGGTGGGCTCAGGTAATAGATACGCCGGAAGCTAGTAGTACTGAGGTGTTTAGCAGCGGGACTTCTAGGGGGTTTAAAGGGATGATTCCTGTGGGGGGCCAACATCCCCCAAGCTCAGGTGTTGGGGCAAGGCTTGAGTGATAAAAGGCTCAGAAGAAACCTGCGAATTACTTATATAAGTAATTCTTATTACTTATACTTTATATTACCATATAAACTTATGGAGTATAGATACTGCAGTACTTAGAGCAAAACTTGTAGACTTACATCGTATATTTGAAAAGATATACTGACAATGAATGAGTTAAGCATGAAATGCCAGAAGTTAGAAGGCTACATAATTAACACAAAGAAAGTAGAAAGACGAAAGAAATTTATGGTCAGAGCAGATATTAAATGTAATACAAAACAAAGATGCAATTAGATTAACAAAGCCAAAAGTTGGTTCAAACCTCTGGAAAGTTTGATCAAGGAAAGAACTACAAAAATAAATAGTGTTAAGAATGCAAAAGCTATTTCACTATGGATTTAGCAAAGACAAAAAACACATTTAAGAGTTTTATGAATAATGGGATGTATTATCTAGCGAATTGAAGACACACATGTCATAAAACTAGCAATTCCATCGTGGCACAAACTCCAGAAAAACTTGTACACATATCCTACTCAAACATGTCCACAGTTCAGCCTTTGAGGATGAATAAATATATCTAGATGGTTCTGTGGCAAAGGACGGTCTCTACCCAGTGACAACTGCTTAGAATTGGAATTGATATGTTGGCAGAAAGACAATTAGCCAAAGTTCTGGGACACTAGTGCTCTGTGCTTGTAATGAATAAGTGCTAACCTGACTTCCCAGGATCTTGGAAATGCCAGGAGAGAGCTGTTGTACCCTCAAAAGAGGAACTCTTGTGACTGATGCCTTCTGAGTCCTCCTCTCTGGCAGTCTGAGACCTGGCGAGATGTTAAGATAAGGCAGGCCATCACCACACTGCTGTCATTTAAGCTGAGGAACCATGTACGCACATTTCCTACTTGGGGATTTTTATTCCAGAGATGTAACTACAGATATAATTTTGTATATAACAGCAGAAATGCTGAAAGCTGTTTGCAAAAGGTGTCCTTTACTCTCTGTAACTTTATCTAGTAAGAAATTACTATTTAGCTACATTTTGATGAAGCAACAAAGACATAATGTGTAATTGGTGGGCTGCCAGTCTAAGAGTAGATTTTTGAAATCCGTATCTTCTCTCTTCAAGGATAAGACAAAATTTATTTTTTCACTGCTTTAAAAATTTTTTGTCAGTCATCATTTCATATTGTGACCTACCACTCAAAATTGACCATAACACTTACATTGCAGGAAATTCTGTGAAAGGCGGAATATTCTCCTCTTGTATGTGAGATTGAAAATCCAAAAATTTTGCAGATTTCTACCAGAAACAATATCATTTCTTTGAATAACACACAAGCAGGTTTTTTTTCTCTCTACAATATGAGTGTTAAGCCCCTTAATTATAAAGGGCTTGATCTTAGCTCCTTGTTTTAGCCCTTAATTAATTACTACCATTAATGATTTTATAGGCTTTATTTCTTTGGATTTTATGCTAGATAGATATTTATTTACTTCCTAATCTCAAAATTACTTAGAAGTAAATATAAACAGCAATTTGTCTTTTTGCCTTTTTTAGTTAAAATGTTGCTATTGTTAACTCACTTTTTCTTTGTATTTTGTGTTTAATAAATAGTTCTATTTAGGGTATAGATGGTAAATTCAATTCCTCAGCTAGACTCAGAATAACCACGTAGCATATAATGCTCTGACAAATAGAGCCATAAAATTTTTAAACGATCTTTAAGATTAGGATATTTTTCTGAAAAGTAGCTTAAGGGAAATGATTTCTGTAGTTTTAAATCTTAAAGCATTACCAGCAAATAAATGGAATTTGACACTTTCTACACATGTGTAGATTGTTATAACTCCGTTTGTTAGTCTGGAAGATCTGAACAACAGAGATTGTCAGGCAAAGGCTAAATGAAATCTTGACGGGTATATTAGAGATAGAATTTAGGCATCACATGAGTGATTCAATTAATGATCTTGAAAGTCGCTTCTATCCCTGAGAATCTCTATCTTTAGATTTATGAGAATAGTGGAGAATTAACATAAGGACCTGGTGGCCTAATTTGACTCATGAATTTAGAAGAGTTATTCGTACAAATACAGTGTTTTTCACCTATTAAAATGTCATTATAAAATTATTGAACAGTAACATTGTACAAAAATAGTATTAAGTTTAATCTGCCTCCATTGCCAGCACATTGTGGACAGTCTCTTATATGCATGGATGAAATGAACTATCCTGAGCTGGTGGGCAAGAGAGCCCCCTTAAAAGACCCTGACTGACCAGATCATTCGATCAGCTGTGGTGAACCATTCCCTTTAGTGAGGGGAGGTAGTTTGGCAGTTAACGCAGGTGACTGGAAACCAAGGCTCCAGCCCTGCCTCTGATTCCATGGGTGTGGTACGTCTTTCATACATTCCTGTGTCTTTAATGCTCCTTCATGGGCAGAATATTTTAAACCATCATCACAATGTTTTACATCTTTTAAATTTTTTTTTATGTTTTATTTATTTTTGAGAGAGAGAGAGACAGAGTGAGTAGGGGAGGGTCAGAGAGAGAGGGGGATACAGAATCTGAAACAGGCTCCAGGTCCTGAGCTAGCTGTCAGCACAGAGCCCGACGTGGGGCTCAACCCACAAACTACGAGATTATGACCTGAGCTGAAGTCGGACACTTAACAGACTTAGCCACCCAGGCGCCCCTACATCTTAAAAAAATAATAAACTGTGATATCCGGGGCGGGGGGTGGGGGGGGTAGAGTCAGTTTTCCCTTAAGGGTCAATTTTTATGGTTTCATGTTTCAAGTTGGAGTCAACTTCAGTCTTCAGTTTTTAAAGACAAGGACATCGCTGAGTTTTGGAACAAAGCAATTGATTCAGGATAAAATACTTCAAATTAAAAAAAAAACAATTAATTTATTTTTCCTTTCACCCACAGGTCTACCCACGGATAGCGCCGGCATTTTGGCACTACCTGCGGGTAGAAGTGAGTAGCGGGTACTTGAACTCTCCCACCCTTGCTCCTTGCACTCTGCTGGTGTGGTCTGATCTGATGTGCCCATTTTGCTCCAGGTGCAGCTGCCATTCTGTGTAAACGTGCTCTCACGCCACCACCATTCTTTAGAGTTGGATCAAAAATCCAAATCACCAAAAATACAAGTGCAAGTTTATATAAGATAATCATCTTTCTCAATAAATCTTCAAATCAAGACCATATCATATACATCATAATGATAAATTAGTGCTAAATTATGGAAAGCCATGCTTACACCTCTTTTTAATCAATATTTTTGATAGTCAGAGCATAATTCCTCAGCTTAATTTGGGCATATCCCTGGAAAAAAGTGGGATAACTCTACTTCATTTCCTTTCTCCTCTTTTCTATCCCCAGGAGCACGAGCAGCTCACCTACTCCTCCACGAGGTCAAAGGCGCCCAGTGTCATCATCACGGGCCTCAAGCCAGCCACCAAGTACATATTTCATATCCGAGTGAGGACTGCAACAGGATACAGTGGCTACAGCCAAAAGTTCGAATTTGAAACAGGAGATGAGAGTAAGTTTTACACAAACATATAAATAAGATGTGAAGTTAGTACCATTCCAATTGGACCTGAGTTAAAAACCTAATGTTCCCAATTGTGAATAGTCTCATCAAACGAGGTTCTGTTCATGTAAATACTCATATAGTGCTATCATTAAATACCTCCATGAAATGCCCTGTTCTACCACAATTGTAATGTAGCCCAAATACATTTCTTTATACAGAATTCATCACTCACCCTGGAACATAGGGTCTCAGTGGGTGGTGTTAGCCTAATTGTTTGCCAGTCTTGGCATCATAATATGATACTAATGAAAACTTGGAAGAGAATAAAGCCATGAGCACATGATTTTAGCAACTAGTTCAAAATTGTGCAGCTTTGGCTTATTATCTCAGATCAGTAAAATCAGTGGTCAGAAGGAAAACTCTACTGAAATGTACATTATAATTTTAAATATAGACACATAGGCTTAATTAGAACCTCAGATTAGTTCCATAGTCTCAATGTGTTGAAAATCAAAATGGGAGTTGGAGGTGAGGTGTTCCAATATCACGTAACACAGGCTTTGGAATGTCTGATTCATTCTAAATCCTGCTCTGCCATTAAATTCATTTTTTTGCTTTTAGAAACCTATCTTACTGCTATCGTTGTAAAGATTAATACGGGTAGCTTTTGCAATGTTCCTCTATGGAAAATGTTCAAATATCTAATCATAATAAAAATCTTTTCCCGTCATTGCAAAAATACCCATATTTATATAAGAATTCAAGAATAGCAAATTTATCATAAAAATTCTTTATAAATAACAGTAATAATAGCTACCATTTATTGAGCCTCTGATAAATGCCAGAAATTATGTGAACTATTTTATGTGTTATTTAAACCTTTCAACATCCAATGAGACAAATATTATTTCCCTAATTTTACTTATGAGAAAACAGAAACCTTGAGAAATAGAGCAATTCATCCAGCTATATACAGCCAATGAGAAGCTAAGTTAAAATTTGTAAATGAGGGCTATCTTCTTCCAAGGTATCTTCTGCCTGCACTCTGAACAACTCCACCATCCTGTTAATGTTCTTTCATTTGAATTATTAAAAAGTGCTAATAGTAAGACAACTAAACAGGCCACAATTCCTCCAATGTATCACTCCCTCAAAATGAAGCAATTTGGATGGAAGGAGTGTTATTTTTATATTGATGAACAGGATCAATTCATAAGAACTTCCTCATTAACACTATACTTAACCAAAAAGTAGCAACATAATTAAGAAACACAGCTTAGGGAGAGAAAGTAAACCAATGAATAAAAAGAACACTTATAACCTGGATGTTTAACATCAGTGATAATCATTTATAATCTTGTGGACACTATTGACTTCTCAAGCTAGAGATGAAATTATTGGGAGTAGACTGTAATTACCACTAAACATAATTCCATAATTAAGAACAATATAAAAATATTCAAAGTGCCATCCCTGCTATGTCCTGTTGACTGTTTTCCCCCATTTATATGTCAAGACTTAACCTAGATGCGAGCTAAAAGATGCAATTCAAGGGAAATTTGTTGCAGGAAAAGTTCTGTCATTGTGTTGTTCAGACTGTGTGTATTACATTCCTGCATCTCTGTTTTCTTACTTTATTTCACAGATGAGGAAATTTACCTAACTTTTTAAAAAGTATGACATTTTTGAGTCATATCATTAAGTCAAAAACATACTCTCAGAATTATAGGGCTAAATCTAGAAAAGTCATTTGTCTATATCTGGGACTTCTAGAGAAACTAATCTAGTTTAATTTTTAAAAAAGTTCTGATCTAAATATGAAAAATTTAATTTGGTTTAACTTTAAATTTCAACTCATTGTACTTTTAGGACTAGAAATCTTTCAGATGTTATGTAAAAAAGAAGTACTTTGAAACTTATCAGAAAAGGTCCCTTACTCACCAATGACTCAATGCAATATTTATTCACCCAACAAAAATGTATACCACCCTTAATATGTGCCATACTCTGTGTGAGGCACTGGGGAAAAAAAGTATTTATAAGACCAACAGCCTTTGCCTTCACATAATTTATACTGTAGATTTATGGGAAGGAACTTAAAATTTAGTTTAAAAATACCAGGTTACTGACATGTACTATCATAAAGATATGCAAAGGGTGCTGAGAGCAGAGGGAAGAAGCCCTAATTTAGCATAAGTGGGTCATGACTGGATCTGGTGGAAAGTGAGAAGCTGGGGTTTATTCTCAAAACAGGAGTAGTAAAGAAATAGCAAAAACGCTGAGACCTGAAATAGCATGAACAATTTAAAGAGCAAATAATTTGGTGTGGCCTCAGTGAGGAGACATCCAGGTAAATGAAGGGAACTAAGGGCAGAGTGTTATACAAGGGCCAATAGGAAGGTGCTCTATGGCCATGTGAACGAGGTTGAGCATCCTGATGACACTGAGGATCCATAAGAGGGTTTTAATTAGGGAGTAACATGACAGGTAAGATGTGCAAGACTCCATGCTGAGCAATTCACACAAATTATCTTTGTAATTTTGACAAGATTATTTCTCCTTCTAGAGACATAAGTAGCTTTACCAAAATCGGATAATCAAATGAGGGGAGGTGCAGAACTGGAACCCTAGAGCCATCTGACAGTGGTAGCCACAGACAACAAAAACCCTGTTCTGAATCACTGATTCATAAATGACATGAAAGATGCTTTTATTAGATCCTTGAAGAGACAAAATGTCTGAGAAAAATCTGAAAAATGTGTTTGTCTAAACCCGGATTTGGAGTACATAGTATGGCTCTCAAGTCAATTTACAGCCCAGGAGAAAATCATTTAAAGGATCATTTTTTATCTGGTTAGTTTTAAATTACATGTTCAAAGCATGCTATTAATATCCAGACGAGAACTTCAGTGAAAAATGTCATAGAAGGATATGGGCAGGTTTACTGTAAGTCCAGGTATATAGAATATGAATCCCAAGCTACAGTCTTTCTCTCTTCATACCCTCCTAGCTTATCTTTTCTAATTTTTATAGATTTTGTTTCCTGAGTAGTGCCTGAACAACGTTCTCTCTTTTGTATTCTATTTAATTAACTAACTTGATAATACATGCCTAGAGATGAGGTGTGTTGGTGAAGAAAGATTAGGTTCTCTCATTTGACGGTCTGGTTCAAATTTTTTTTAAGTAAGCAAAGTGAAGTAGTTTACAATTTAATTCTCTCTAGCCATATTTGTTTTACTTGGTTCCAGTTTTAGTTTGCCAATAAAATAATAATATAAAATATGAACATATTTTCAAAATCATAATAATCTCTTTTTTTACTGTTTTATTTATTTTATTTTGAAAGCGAGAAGGAGAGGGACAGAGAGAATCCCAAGCAGGCTCCACACAGAGAGTGCAGAGCCTGACATGGGTCTCTAGGTGGAGTTCAATCTCATGACCCTGAATTCATGACCTAAGCCAAAATCAAGTCAGCCACTTAACGAACTGAGCCACCCAAGCACCTCAGAATCATAATATGTTAACCCACTAGTGTTCTACCATTATAGTGGCATCTGAACAGCAGTCACAGTGACCCCTCTTGCTCTTACAGACCCAAAGTTGGATGATTTTCTAGAGTTAGATTATGTGGTGGAAACTGGATAACCAAATGTAAAGATTACTAATTTTGACTTATAGCATTATAAACAGAGCTTACTTAAATTAGACTTGTTGGTTTCCTTTCTCCCAAGGTCTATAGAATAATCTCATTACATATGTGTATATGGAGAGATAAATAAATGATTGATAGATAGATAGATAGATATAGATTATTGATTGATAAATATATAAATAAATAGGTAGATAGATAATCATTCTTATATAGTCACAAAAGACTTTTCTGTTTTAATCCTGGCATTTCTTATGTCTGCTAATCTCTCTTTGGACAAGGAATGTACATGTGGTTCAGTGGGTTAATTGTTTGATTCTTAATTTAGGCTCAGGTCATGACCTCACAGAGCTTGCTTGGGATTCTCTCTATCAGCCCCTCTCTCTCTATCTCACAAAATAAATAAATAATCTTTTAAAAAATTGTACAGAAAAATACTGTGTCCATTAACAGCACTTATTGAGTGTCCATTGTGTACTGGCCTTTTCAATAGGCCAATAAATTACAATACAATAGAATCAGTAGTGAGAAAGTAAGAATATATAAACATTCCATGTGGATCTTCTATTTATTTGTTTATTCATTCATTCATTCATTCATTCAAAGTTAGTTAACATACAGTGCAATAATGGTTTTAGGTATCCCTAAAAATAGAATTTAGGGATTCATCACTTACATATAATACCCAGTGCTCATCCCATCAAGTGCCTTTCTTATGGCCATCACCCATTTAGCCCATCTTCCCATCCAACATCCCTCTAGCAGCCCTCAGATTGTTCTCTGTATTTAAGAGTCTCTTATGGTTTGCCTCCCTGTCTGTTTTTATCTTATTTTTCTTTCTCTTCCCCCATGTTCATCTGTTCTGTTTCTTAAATTCCACATATGAATGAAATCATATATTTATCTTTCTCTGAAAAAAACATGAAAGATCGATGTCAGAAACTAATATAAGAATTTTTCCAAGTGCCTGGGTGGCTCAGTTGTTTGAGCGTTCAACTTCAGCTCAGGTCATGATCTCACAGTTTGAGTTCGAGCCCCGTGTCAGGCTCTGTGCTGACAGCTAGGAGCCTGGAGCCTGCTTCGGATCCTGTGTCTCCCTCTCTTTCTGCCCCTCTCCTTCTCGTGTTCTCTCTCTCTCTCTTTTTCAAAAATAAATAAACATTATAAAATTAAAATAAATTTTAAAAAATAATTTTTAATATTAAAATGAAACATATTAGGTCTCAAAGTATCAAACACACACACATACACAAACACAGATTAAGTACAGACCTTTTTGGCATAGACGAATAAAACAACAAGAAATCTTAACTACCTCATATTTAGTATAATTTCTGTCATTATTTCCTGGAGAAAATGTAGTTCTTTTCAATGGAGAAAGAAATGACAATTAAAATTAGAAAGTTATCTACATAACTGATAATATCCATATCCTTACAGACTTCTTTCCAAAAAGATATTTAATTCAATTTTTAACAATAATCTGTTAAAATTACACCTACATTTAAAAAAAAAGAAATAAAGAGGGGCATCTGGGTGGCTCAGTCAGTTAAGCTTCAACTTTGGCTCAGGTCATGATCTTGAAGTTTGCGGATTCAAGCCCCACATAGAGCTTTGTGCTGACAGTTCAAAGACTGGAGCCTACTTCAGATTCTGCAGCTCCCTCTCTCTCTGCTCCTCCTCTGCTCATGGTCTGTCTCTCTGTCTCTCAAAAATAAGTAAACATTAAAAAAAATTTTTTTAAAGAAATAAAGATAATCTAAAGATAAGGAAGTCAAACATTTGGTTATTTAAAACACCAAGACTTATCTAATATTCAAATGCATTTTGGAGTAGCAGAAAATAATTTCATGTGTACACTTTTAAAACCCAAATAAAACATATCCTGCTATATAGCAGCCAACTTGAGCAATTTCCTTAAATACAGGAAAAGAACTTGTGAAGTTATCAAAAGTGTCCAGAATCCATAGCTTAAAGCCAAGTTTTGAAAGAAAGCTGGAAATGTACACATTAAAATTAGCAGTTTGACTCTCTCATTGCCCTAATGGATATCCACATGACCCTGAAGAGGTAATACATTGCCAACATGTAAGAAATGCATTTTTTTCCCTTGAAAGGATAAATTATACCTTAAATTTTAACAACATGTAAACTTAGGTTTTTACCTATAGGCTACAGAAAGCACTTTTGTAACACAAAAGCCACATCTGTCAACATTTAAATGTTATTTACTAAAAGTAGTAACAACGGCTGACATTTATATAACATAAAATGACCACACAAAAGCCATCATAATCAACATTAACTAACCAAACAATAAATTATTACTGAACTACAGTAGGTATTTCAAAATAGAATCTTCCATCGTGTGTGACACATGTATATAAAAAGTGTTATATAGATATACATGAATGAATTTAATCACTTAATTATTTTTAACATCCATAAGAGTTATCTATTTTTAGTATGGTGTCATATTTGAGCCGTCTGGTTATTTTCACAATTTATAAATGGGAAATGATCCTAGCAATTGAGGTTCAATATTGTGTCTCTAATTCTTTCTTCCCTTATTTGTTATTTATGTCTCCAGTGGACTAATTTTTCTACACGCCATTCTGTACACTTAAAAACTCTAAAACATTGAGTATTTTCTACCACATAAAAAGTGAATTTTTCAATAAATATTCAAGTTTCCCTCCGGTCCTAATGCAGACTGACATCATTCCTGTCCTGTCTCCTTCTAGTTAACAAACTGAGAAAATGTGTGGATACTTCATACGTGAAATTTTCCGAATCTTCATAATTTCTAAGCTTCTTCTCTGACTTCCAACTGGATGATACAGAAATGTATCACATTTCAAATGATTGCCAGCTCAACTTCTACCTCTCCTGAAATATTCTGTATCAGTCCAGTGAAAAGTCACCCTTTCCTCAGACTTTCTGTAATATTTTATTGTGCAAGCACTTAATTATTTCCTAAGTTGTTAGCTCTTTTTCNCTCCCCCACCATTTCCCCCTTTTCTCCCCCACGGTCCTCTGTTAAGTTCCTCCTAATCCTCCTATACTAAGTTATTAGCTCTTTGAGTCAAGAACCATAACCAATGTATCCTTGTGTCTCACAAAATGTCTTCCTTATAGTTTCCAATACATATTTAATTTAAAAATGAATAAGATATAATTATAAAAGGCTAAAAATGAGAGAATAGCATGTTGCCTACTAGTCTGAATAGACAAAATCAAATCTTATTATTTGCCACAGATATACATTATTGCTTGCTTTATTTGGGGCATCAGGTTGTACCTGGCTTGAGTTGTGAAGGAATAGGATATGTGGACCTTTAATTTACCAATTACTTGTTAAATTTAAAATTGAAAGCATTTCATGTAGAGCTAAATGATATTTTTGTTGTATAATGTATTTTCTTCTTTAAATTTCCTTTTTAAAAATCTCTATTATGTCTGATCTAGTCTGTTGATTGAATCACAGTCTGCACTGTTTCAATTACTTAGGATGAAATTAGCTACATCATTATTAACAGCAGCCCAGAAATTTGGGATGGTTATTAATGGTGAAGCATGAAGCAGAAAGAGGACCAGCTGACCCTGGTGGAGTAATAAAAAAGTTAATTAATCAAGCAGGAGGCAGATTTCATATTTACGAGTCTAACCAGAGGACAAATTCCAGTATGTAAGATTTTAATTTGAAATAATCTCCAATCAGTAGCACATTTTCAATGTTGGCAACCATAGCTATCTAAATGCAAACGTCAGTAAGAAAGAAGAATTTTCTAGAAATTAGATTGTCCAAATATAAATTGGCCTACCTTATGAATTAATAAATGCCTTTCATGATAAGAATTTGTACTGGAACTAGCTGGGTACTTATTCAACGTATTATAAAGGGAATCCTTGCTTTGTTGAGGAGGTTGTGATATTATGTTTAACATAACTTCTATCACTGAGATTCGATCAGATAATATTTATTGAGTTCTAATGTTCCAAGCACTATTCTATTCTTTGTGACTTCTAACCTTTGAAGTGGATACTATTATCATGTCCATTTTATGGATCAGGAAACTGAAACACAAAGAAGTTCAGTAACTTAACCACATTCCTACAGCTACTAAGAGTTAGAATGGTCATATATTATGACTGTATTATATTATGGGGATAGTATTTTTCATACTAATGCTCAGATCTAGGACCTAGTTCTGTTTCTACCCATTCAGTGTTTTTACTTTTCTTATTCAGCACGGTCATTACTTCTGATTTTCTACATGATTATTATTTTTTATTTTTGCCTCCAGTTCTTCACCTTCCCTTAACCAATTATATTCTTTCCTAAAATAGAGTTTGAATATAAACATAGACTTTCAAAAGACAGCAATTATTAATAAATCACCATAATCAAATTCAGAGAGTTATGCATGTTTTAATACAGATTTCTAGACTAATGCACACATGGTAGACCAAGTTTAATACTCTAAAGGGAGAAAATAATGCACTTAATCCGATTACCTTACATGAGCAGAGACCTGATGAAGAGTAACTATTTGCATAGAAGATGGAAGTCTCATTTTAACAAGTCTCCATTGATTTAAAAAAAAAAAAAAAAGGTACTTTGCTTCAGTTTTGCCAAGACCAAATAATAATTTTAAGTGATGGGAACCAGGCTTATGCACCACAAGACAGATTGAAGGTTCCAATATGAAAAATATTAAAGATCATAGTTTTGCTAAATAGACTGGAAAAAATCATTAACTATTAACAGGTACTTAGAATTTATAAAATGTGTATAGTAACATGCAGTGTTATAATTTTTCTGATATTGAAAAGGGCATTAGCAAATAGCATGGTTCTATTAAAACAGAATATAGGTTTATTTTAAGCCAATGACCTATAGCAAAATTATGATTTCTTTGAGATATAAGCCATTAGCCTTTGGAAGTTTTTTGGGTTGTTTTGTTTTGTTTTGTTTTGTTTTGTTTGAGATCAAGAACCATCTCTTATTCATTTTTGTGCCTTTTATAATTGCCTGGCTGACATATTCAAGGCTTTCAGTGAATATCAAGTAAGTTGTATTATCTGGTAAATATTCAATTAATATGCATCTGTCATTTCAAACAAATTGCATGTATTTTATTATTTTATCTATATACTTATAAGTATCTAGATACTTATAGTATCTTATTTGTGTTTTTGTATGTGTATATTAATGACAGTGTGCTGGGGCACCTGGGTGGCTCAGTAGGTTAAGCGTCTGACTCTTGATTTCAACTCAGGACATGATCTCATGGTTTGTGAGTTTGAGCCCTGTGTTGGGCTCTGCACTGACAGTCCAGAGCCTGCTTGGGATTCTCTCTTTCTCCTCCCTCCATGTTCCTTCCCCACTTATGCACCCTCTCTCTCTCTCTCTCTCTCGCTCTCTCTCAAAATAAATAAATAAACCTAAAAAAAATAACTGCACTGAATGCTGGTCAAAAGGCACAAAACTTTAGTTATGCAGGATGAATAAGTTCTGGAGATCTAATATATAGCATAGTGACTATAGCTAATAGTACTGTATTGTGTATTTGAAATTTGCTAAGGCAATAGATCTTAAATGTTCTCACCACACACACACATAGAAACATACACACACACACACACACACAAACCATGTTTGGATATGTTAATTAGCTTGATTGTGGTAGTCATTTCACAGTGTATACTTAATCCAAACATCACATTGTACACCATAAATATATATAATTTTTGTTTGTCAGTTATACCTCAGTATAAAGCTGAGGAAGAAAAACAAATATATAATACATGTTCTCTATCTTCTGGAAGCTCAACACTAAGCCGCACTAGAGACTTTTCTAACAGTTTCCTATTTATGTCATTCTCAGAGTCTAATTTTAATTTGACTTGATTTGAGAGGAGATGGATTTTTTCTATCAGCTATCATATAAATTGCCTGAATTTTTCTGTCAAGTTATTTGACTTTACAACCTTGAATTCTTGTAGAGAGCAAAAATGTTCCTTAGACATTTCAAATTGCTTCAAATTTAGTGAAAAATATATTCCCTATATAATACATGAAGATTTACAGCCATTCTTCAGACTACACAAATCAGCTTTATTGATTTGAATCTTGAAGTGGCTTTTTAAAATGTCATAGGGGCGCCTGGGTGGCTTAGTCGGTTAAGCGTCCGACTTTCGCTTAGGTCATGATCTCGCGGTTCGTGGGTTCGGGCCCGCGTCGGGCTCTGTGCTGACTGCCAGCTCAGAGCCTGGAGCCTGTTTCAGAGTCTGTGACTCCCTCTCTCTCTGACCCTCCCCTGCTCACGCTGTCTCCCTCTCTCTCTCCTAGAAATAAATAAAACATTTAAAAAAAATAAAAAATAAAATAAAATGTCATAGTCTAGTAGTTAGGAAAGCATTAAGGGCAAAGTGAAGAAAACCCAATCTCTTAATATAACCATAGATAGCCTATCTGGAACTGATGGTGTGATTCTTAATTATGGTTGACCTCCTACCCCGTCCTTTGCACGATTGTATACTCTGCCAAGATGACATAAGGAATACTGTTATTCAGTAGATATTTCTGGAATAGTATTCTAAAGCAAGGGGGGGAGGGGCTTCTAGTTAGCTGTGGAATGAAGTCTAGTGGTGATACATAGCTGTGATTCTTACAAGGAGGGGGCAGACTGATGCTGCAATGAAATTGTCCTTTAGGAACATCCCAGCCCGCAAGGATGACACAGCACAGGGCTTGGTTCCTTTTATAGTTTTCTTTCTGATTTCCCAGTGGAATTCTAACCATATGGTAATCCATCATTTTAGGGCTGAAAAAACTTGAGAGTTGAACAAAAGAATTGTCAGAATGTCCAAGGTGGGTGAAAAGTATTTTATGTAAAATATATAAATACTAAGTATTATTTGTCTATGTCAAATCATAAAGACATAGCTTGAATTTTTCTATTTGTACAGTACCAGTATGCAAGAAAAATAAGTTTAAATTATCTAATGTAACATCTTTTAAATTTGTATTCACTCAGTGCAAGACATCTGTTTTTGCTGTACCTCACTGTAAAGTCACAATACTGAGTGGACAGATGTTTATAAAATAAACCCAGCCAGCTCTACCAAACGTTATCTGAAAAATTAAGAAACAGTTTAAGTATATTCATTACACTTTTACTTTTTCAAGGGAAACAGTACTTCAGTGAATTTAAGTCAAATAACAAGAATTCCTGGCAAAACAGCAGGATCCCTTTAAAAGATTTAGCTGTGTGTGCACAAACCCAAGCATGACATGCGTGAGCATATTACCACACTGTAAAGATAGGCAAAGTAGCAGAATATGGCAACTTTACCACCAGATATAAAATAGCTGATTCACAGCAAACTGAATTTCATATTCTCTTATGCTTTTAGAAAACTGAGCACCCTTTAAAAAATGCTCTTGCACAAAAGGATTTTTAAAATAGTTATATTTACTGGATACAAAACCAGAAAGCAGATCAAATGTTTTTTTTAACAATCATTTTCAGCATTTCTGTAAACAGTAAACATTGCAATACTACTTACTAAATTTAGCATACATATTTATACAGATATATCCATCCATACATACGTGTAATACATATATTCTGCATTCATGCACTCTTTCTATTCTCATTCTGAGATGAAGGAATGAAACTGACAGTGACTAAACTATCCTTCATTATCCTTGCTTAAGTTGGATATTAAGATATTATACTTGGAAGCAAAAGAGTTTATTTCTAAATTTGATACAAAGTTTGTTTCTAAATTTGACATAGAGAGAAAGCGAAGGGCATTTGGAAGGCAGCAGCAAAAGCAAGCAGAATGTCTAATTGTTCAATTTATTCGTTCACTCCTCCGTTTGGTCTAAAAGTATTAATGCACCAGCGAGATATAGAAGTTTGACGCTGCAGATTCAAAGATGGAAAGAATAGACTTGTTCCTGCTTGTGAGAGGTTCAGTAAATTAAACAAGATTACAATACAAGGTTGTGTGTGACATTTTGGGGAGGACAAAGAGAAGAACCCAAACAAACTATGTCAAGGAAAACTTCCACAAAGAAGTGATGTGTTAAAGGAAACATTAAAGTTAAATAAAACGTGGTTATGATAATGAATGGGAGGGAGGGTGAGATGGGGGTGGGATAAGAGGATTGGGGAGCTTCTGTTCTCTCATGTTTGCAGGTGTACAGATGAAAGTGAGTGTGCAGCCTTCTAGTAACTGAAAGAATTTTAGTGTGGCTAGAACTATGGTTTTCAAAATGTAGGCCCTGCACCATAATCAGCGGCAACACCTGAGAAAATGTTGGAAATGCAAATTTTCAGACTCCACCATATACAGGCTGAATCAGAACTTGGGCAGTGTACCCAGAATTCTGTACTAACAAGCCCTCCAAGTGATTCTGATGCATATTGTAGTTAGACAACCAGCAGCTTCAACAGAGAGTACAAAGGTAGAGGTAAGGAATGTTGGGGGTGACAATCTTAGTACAGGAAATACAAGACACGTGTCTGGAGTCTTAGATAGAGACCGTGAAATGCTCTTATCTTGTCATGAAGGCTAAAACCTTCCTGAGTTTTTATTTTTCTTCCAGTTATCTGTAGTTTGGAGACAGGCAAGCCAATCAGCATGAGTTTCTCATAAATGAATCCTCTGGTGCCATTGCTAACATATCTAATTTTCTCACCTTCATTTTATCCACACTAAAAATAAAACCTTCCAAATATCTTTTTCATTGTCACTCCTATAGCTGTCATAACTTCGAAATTCCCTAGAGACTCTTTTAGCCTTAGAATTCACCTACCCAAGGTACTGGAACCTTGGGAATTATCAATTTAAATTCTAACACATGCTTGCTCTCTGCCAGCATGTAAGCCTGCATATTTCTCCTTGACAGTTCATATTTGGTCTCTAGACTTTCAAGACACAGTGAATTATGACCTGCTCACCAGAGCCTCCTGAGAAAACTGGAACTGAGCCATCCCGTGCCAAACTTTCAGTGAAAATTGGTCAGTTGCAGATGTTTCAGGAATTATCTGGAAAACTTTATGGATCTAGATATCATAGAGGTAAAAGTGAGATGATACCAATGCAAAGTTAGAGACCAAGACTAATATGCCAGACAAGGTTGTCACAGACCTGTCTCAGCCTAGATTACTTGGGTGTATGTTCTAATTGATAAAGGCAAAATGATACATTCAATTTAGGCAAGGTATACACAGTATTGATGATGATTCTCCACTCTAGACATGAATTTCTCATCAATAAAATAAAGGGAATGTGTTAAATTGTCTATCCTTGCTTTAAAAATAAGGACCTTCTGTGTAAAGTGATGAAGGATTTGGGCCAGATTAAGTTCTACCACTCTTTCAGTTTCAGGACCTAAGGAAGGACCTTTAGTCTATTTAAGCTTCAGTTTCCTCATCAAAAAAATAGACATTTATTTGTTTGTACACTGATTTATTCAACAAATATTT
Organism: Crocuta crocuta; assembly: GCF_008692635.1. NCBI lineage: Eukaryota > Metazoa > Chordata > Mammalia > Carnivora > Hyaenidae > Crocuta > Crocuta crocuta. Next base: position 5,401,519 of record NW_027531917.1, on the reverse strand, counting down.
GTGAAAACACTCTGTACACTGTACACAATGCTGTTTTACATGCTGTGGATATAGCAGAAGTAGACAAAGGCCCTTTGTGTCCTGTCCTAGAGGTTATGTCCCAGAAAGGAGAAAGACAATAAGCAAACAATTAGTAAAATATTTAGAGTGCTAAATGATTCAGAGCTATGGTATGTTACCTAGATCTCCCCTTTAGGATATAGGCACTTACTTATTCTCTTAGCTAGGCTCATAGCTGAATTCCTTTCCAGACATTGCCTCTGTCCAAAAGAAGCTGCATTCCCCAGAGTCAAGCCCTCTCCCTAGGGCATGGGAAGGATTCAAGACTGTATCATTGTGCCAGTCAAAGATTTATCCCATTGTTTAATTCAGGACAACTGTGAAGGGTCATCTCAGTTGAGAGCTACCTGAGATCCACAGAGGTCTTTGTAGCTACCATATCATAGTTCAATTGCTCCATTTCCCCATTTCTGTTCCCCACTCTTCTCAACCTGTCCCTGCAAAAGTCACTCAATAAACCTGCTACATGCAAAGCTGCCTGAAGAATCTGTGCCCCAGGAAGCCCTAAGATAGGTGACACAAGATGCTCTGGAGAAGAGTAAAACTGAGAAGGAGGACAGGGTGTGCATATCTCCTAATGTGATCATTAAACGTTAACTATCAGTATAATTTGAATTACTGTTGTGAGCTAGGCAGCTGGCAAACACTTCATGAAGGAGGGCCTTAACCTTGGCCTTGAAGAAAAGGAAGGATATAAATAAGCAGCAAGAACAAGGAAATTTTTCATGATAGCAACTGATTCATGCAATTCATTTGGCAGATGCTTCACAGATAAATAGACAGCTAAAGAAAACTAGTGAATTTTAGTTAAAGTTCAAGCTTTGGACTTAACCCTGGATTTAAATTTTGACTCTACCACTTCCTATATATCAGACTTTGTACAAGTCAGCTAACCATTCTGTGCCTCAATTTCCACATAAGGAAAAATAGGAATAAGAATATCACCTACGTTCTAGTGTTCTTTTGAGTATGCAGTGGTTCAGTGCATGTAAAGTACTTAGCAGAATATCTAGTACCCGTGTGGTTAAGGTTCAGTAAATGTTGACTATTAATACTGACATTAGTGGTATTGATTTTCAGCCCTAAAATTCCATTCTAGCCATTTCAAAATTGTATTTTAAAAATGAAACAATATTCTTTATTATCTTCTTGCACCTAGACACTCTAGCAATCATTTTCTGATTCTTTCCTTTGACATTTGTTTTTCATGCCTATTAACTTACCCTTGAGACAGCTGACTAGTCTTGATGTTAGTTTTTGTTTAATTTTTATAGGTGACATATAAGGAAATCTGGAATTCCCCAGATGAGTTGACCTCCCAGGTCTAAGCATTGGAGGGTTGGACAAGGAAGCTCCACACTTGAACTTCTGAGATAATCAAATCTTGACCAGCACAGTAGGCAAGTCAGGGAATCTCTATCAGTCCTATTCCAGTAATATCACCTTGTGGACTCAGAACTGTTGTCTCTCCTGCTTTTGTGGTAATCAGATTATTTATGAGATGGGCCACTTTTTTTTTTAATACTTAAATCATAAAAGATTTCAGCACCAACACACAATATAGCATAATGGTTAGAAACTGCAACTCTGGAACGAGGCTATCTGTATTTAAATTTTGGTTTTGCCACTTCTATCTGTGTAACCATGGCCAGTTTATTAACCCTTGTCTGCCTCAGTTTCTCCATCTATAAAGTAGAGATAATAATAGAACTATCTTATATGATTGTGTGAAGATCAAATAAATGAAATACATGTGATGAACATATTTAGAACTGCAGATGGCACATGTAAGCACTCTGGAAGTGTTTGTGATAATAATGACTCTTTCTGAGGGAGACCCAATCATATATTTAGTTTAATTTGATTTTTTGAATGAGCCTGTGCTGTGAATCAGTTACCAGTCATTTCCGTAAGGAAGAAAGAAAAAAAAATTTTAAAAGGGGAAAATCTAATTCTGGAAAGAAAACTTCCTTAGGGTACTCTCTGTGGAATCTTCCTCAGTTTTCAAGTAAAAATGACCCACAGCCACATATCCCACAATATTTTTAAAATGAACAAGTAACACTCTAACTTATTTTCTTGCACAAGAATAAGCAATCTAAAGAAAGTAAAATTTACCTATATATTGAAAATTATATTTTGTCTTAGAATAGGTATTAGTTATACTGTATTTTCTATAATAAACTCAGAATATCTTATTTAAGGAAGGATTTTACTTTTTCAAATATGGAACAGGTACAGGTTTAAGAATATTCAAACTTTTATAATGACACATTTTTACCTCGCATGATGTCTGGAAAGAGGAGTGGTCCATTCTTTCCAATTTTTAAAAATTTGTTTATTTATTTATTATTTTTTTAATTTATTTTTGAGAGAGAGAGAGACACTGAGCGGGGGAGGGCAGAGAAAGGGAGGCAGAGGATCTCAAGCACTCCACACTATCAGCACAGATCCCAATGTAGGGCTTGAGCCCACAAATTGAAATCATGACCTGAGCCGAAATCAGAGGTTGAACCCTTAACTAACTGAACCACCCAGGCACCCCTCATTCTTTCCCAAATTAATCCAAGTTGCTCAGCAGACAAACAAGGGAGAACAAGGAGATTTGGGGTTATCTAATTGCCCTTAGCACATTCTTTTTCAGTGATGTTCTGTACTGAAGCTCAAAATGCATTTGAATCTTCCTAAATCATTTCTCAGTGTTTGTATTTATCCATTGTGGGAGCTGCACCATTTTAAAATTAGCTAGCTTTCTGTCATTTTCTCCCTCTCATCCTGCTTAAATGCTCACTGGGATGATAGATTTAAAATTGAGTTAAACAGAAACATGTACTTAAGATACCCAGTTAATACTCATGGAGATTCTTTTTTAAGTTATGTATATTTACAATTGCTGTTTGCTTGATGTCAGCAATATTTTTAAGGTTTGAAAAATATACCATTCATGATCATACTCTATACCATTATCCTTGAGATTATTAATAGAAGCAGGTAAGATAAATTTAATGAGTTTTCATTAAAAAGAAGAAACCAGACTTCTGCACATGAGACTATATTTCTGTCATCAGTCTTCTCAGTGCTCTTACTGCTTAAGATGGAGGGAGAAATACCTTACTGGAAAGTAAATACGAGATTGATGGGGTAATTCTACTTTGCATTGACCAGTGACCCTCTAAGAAGGTCTATTAGAAACCTCTAAGGCACAAGGGCTTACATACCAAAGGAGAGACGGGACATCCCACCCTGGTCCATGATTGGGAAGATAGTTGAAGGAATCTTACAAGCATCCTTTGCTTAAGACTTCCAATAGCTTATACTGTGGAAACTGGGGCATCAGAACAGGTGAAGAATTGAGAAAAGCTCAGTTTGGAAAATAAGAACAATTAGGAAAGTACTCTTTGTTAACATTCAGAAGAAAAGCAATGTAGAAAACCCCACTTTAAGCTAGGAATATGCACTTCCATTACCAGCCCCCATACACACACACCAAAAAAGGAATGTAATACATGAATTAGTCAATCTAATAAGCATGTGGAATTTAAAAATTATTCTCATATGTTTTAAAAGGAAATATAAATGACCTGTATTATACTTTTTATTAATCATCTAAAATTATTTAATCAAGAATTTTGTTTAACAGAACATGCTCAAACATATGTACAACTAATCTAAGTCATTAATACCTCTTACTAGAGATGAGACAGAATTACAAGTATAGTCATATTTCACATTCTAGGAAGAAGGTGAATGCTGTAAGCAGTAAGTCAGATGACTTTTCCCATATATGTGCTAACTTACCTAAATTGCCCTTAATTTGTATAGGGTTGCCGTCTCAGAAAGTCTGACTAACTACACAGAGGAATGCTGATTTATATTTGCATTTCCCTTCTTCCTAAAAACAGTTGAGGCAGTCTAAAACACATATACAAAATATTAAAGCATTTAAATATATTGAAACCATCAAAATTAGAGCTAGAAGTAGAAAATTTGATCCATAAACACAAGAGGCAATCATCACTAGATGTGAACTACATGTACACCATCTCTGCCTCTGACATTTCTTGACGCAGCCAGAGAATATAGAAGTCCTCATGTTCTTATGATATGAAGCACAAATATTCTAATAAAATAGATGAAGAATCTGAGGATAAAGGCCTCAAGCAGAGTTTTTTCAACAAATGCAAAAAGCATGCTTTTTTAATCTGGTATTTTTATGACCACAACCTTTGATAGAAGCAGACCCAAGGTAAAGTGTCACCAATTGAAAGCGATTTCCATGGTGGGAATGAGATGAGAAAGAAAGGTTACTTAGTACAATTCCATGCATACAGACTTCAAAAGAACTAATATAAGCTGGGAAGTAAATGAAAAAGAATCATTTATTTTTTTTCTTTAAATTTATTTATTTTAAATTTATTTTCTAAATATGTGTTCTTTGATCAGAAACTAAAAATTAGAATAGCCTAAGACCCTTTGACTGGAGATATCAAATATACCATGAGCTAGGTTAAGCAAAAAGATATCTGAAAATGTCCCAGACAGGGCCACAGTGGAAACATTGGGAGTAAATGAGGCTAGGCTTCAAAAAGAACTGAAACAACAAAACCAGAAAGCTCTTGAAATGAAAAGACAACCAGTCTTTTTCTTGGTCTACACAGCTACTTGTTTCTGTTTCTCTCACCTAGGATTACTTTTACCTGTATATATGTTCATTTAGGAAAATAAATCTATCATGGCTTGCAGATTCATAGTTCCCCTTTATTTCAACCATGCATCAAAACCACGAGAATGACTATGAATCCTAATTCCAAATTCCTGGAAGAAAGATCATGATTTGGCCCAATATGAGTCAGGTCTCCATCCCTAATCCAATTCACATGAGTAAGGACCAGAGAGAGAGAGAACAATATTGCAAGGCCCTGCCATGAAGGCAGAGGCATTTTTAGAGACAAGACTTAATAGATACCTGTTCAGTATCCTACTGAGATACTTATTATCTTAGTATTCTTATTAAGGTTATTTACTAAAAATTTTAAGCTAAGTTTTTAATGAGAACTTAGAATGTGTTTTCTCTATTTTCACACTGATAGATGGTAGAAATGTTTTAAAATAAGGTGAAGAGGAGTGCTTGACTGGCTCAGTTGGTTAAGTGATTGACTCTTGATTTTGGCTCAGGTCATGATCTCACAGTTTGTGGGTATGAGCCCCATATCAGGCTCTGTGCTGACAGCATGCAGGGCCTCCCTCTGCCCCTCCCCTGCTTTCTCTCTCTCAAAATAAACAAATAAACAAAAAAAAAATAAGGTGAAGAAGTACAAAAATAATTCCACTATTAAAGTCGAGACAACCAACCAATATTTTTTCCCATCCTTACATTTGCACTGAAATAAGCTGGAGGCAAAGCAAATTCTGTCCTTAGGAAGCAGAGTTGAATCTGCTCCAACAATTAGGCATAGCCTAGATTGAAAGCCCAGAGTTCCACCCCACAGGATACTGTGAAAAAAGATGATTCTGGCCTGGAAAATTTTCAAAGCAGGTGTTCAAAGTCATCAAAAAGAAACCCGAAGAGCAATGCTCCCATGGAAAAAGCTATATTGAACCCTACTTTTGCAGCATGCTTTCTAGGGTAAGATACGGAAAAAGTATGCTTGTAAAAAATCGACTAGGTTGTCTTCTTTAGTAGAGTTTTGATCACTTGCCTTTCGTCTGCCAAAGAAAATGATTTTGTGTTGATAAAGTTGATGGCGTGCAATCCCTTCAAGCAGCGGTAGGATGGTAGAATTATTTGTATCCATAAATCAATTCTAATTGTTGAAAATTAGATCCACATTATCAGCATATAGAAAGAGGCATATATATTTCTGTCTAACAAAATGGCACATGCCCAGTTTGTCTATAATCAATATCATAGGCAGATATTATTGTAAAAGATGAATAAATAAAACACAACACTTTTTTTTATATTACATGAAATTGTGAATGGGTATGTCAGGAATTTTTCCCCTTAGTTCATTTTTAAAGGGTATTTTCTCCACATTTCCGAATAATAATACTAGGTTTCAGTTTTGAGTTAAGTTGATTCCCTGAGCAATAAAGACAAAATTTAGTGAAAAATCAACAGGCAAAGCAAACAGTCTTATTTTCTTGAAAATATAATATTAGTAAGTTATGGGGTTATTCAATGCCTAAAACAAAATATTCTTATGCAAAATATTTAACTGGGATACTTAACACATAGTTTAAGGGAAAGCATAACATAAATAATAGAGGGGACACTAAGAAAATTGATCCAGCCATCATTTTGTGGAATAACAGGGTTGGCTCTTTTTAAAATAGAGTAGGCTTGGGACACCTGGGTGGGTCAGTAGGTTATGTGCCTGACTTTGGCTCAGGTCGTGATCTCACTGTGGGTTAGAGCCTCACGTCAGGCTCTGTGCTGACAGCTCAGAGCCTGGAGCCTGCTTCAGACTCTGTGTCTCCCTCTTTCTCTTTGCCCCTCCCCACTTGTGCTCTGTCTCTCTGTCTCTGTCTCTCTCTCTGTCTTTCTCTTCCTCTCTCCGAACAATAAATAAACATTTAAAATTTTTTAAAAATAGTAGTAAAATAGAGTAGACTCTCTGAATCTCTCCAGAATTGATTGCAGTGATCAGTTTGAAGTTGAGGTAGTTTGGTATTACTCAGAGCAGGCTTCAAACAGTTTCAAACAATGATCCAACAGCTTCCTTTAGAACCTGCTTTCAGGGGATAATCAAATGAGTTTTGGCACAGGGAATAGCAGCAGGTCCCTGTTGGATACCTGTGATCAAAACTATTTGGAGCATCGTGTTTGGGTCCATAAAGCTAAGACAAATTACCCTCCATCCCCAACAATGCTGGCTTCTATGCTTCTGTAAAGATTTCTACTGAAGCCATGTAAGAGACAACTATAGCCTAAATCTGCTTTATCATTAACTGTGAAGATGCAGTAAAGATCTTTACAGAAATTTCTTTAGCTCCAGATTTGGTTGCAATGAGTTTATAATTAGACGGGTTAAAATTGGGCAGATTCCTCCACAATCTGATTTTAACATGCTGTCTCACTAAAGTTGCCAGAAATGTCTCTTCATTTGTTTTTATTTTTTGGTCTGTTTGTTTTTACATCTATGCAGTTTTTATTAAATCAATACATGAGATCCATTTAAAAAAGGATAGACAAGACTGATTTCAACCTGAACCAATCAATCAATTAAAGGAAAAGAAAATGGACTATCTCCAAGAAGAGTATTTAATATTCTTTTTATAAAAATAGTTGTTTTATAAATGAACCCCCCATTTTGCTTTATCTTTTCAATCACATTCATCCAGTTACGGGGGCAAACAGACTTAGAAGTCTGTTCAACAAAGAAAAAAAATGTAAGTGGAGATTAAAAGCCTCTAACTTAAGCAACGTAATAAGCATTGAGAGTTTTTAGTAGCTAATTTGGAAATATAAGATCCACTTATCCTCTCTTCCCCTCGTTATAGGATATGCATATAGACAAATACAGCCAAAGTCTCTCCTCTTTGTTTCATTTTATTAAGTAGGACTCTCAACTTTAAGTGATGAAAACCCAATTGATTTAATGAAAAGTGTGACTTTATTACTTTAAATAACAAAAGCCAAGGTGTAGTGTGAGATTCAGGCCAAATCCAGGCTCTCCAAACATATCCTCAATTTATTATCTGGCAGTGTCTTCCCATATATCTGCAAGAGTTTGTATCTCCAGTAAAAATTGCAATTTTGAGTAAACTCCACAGCTCCTTCTATTCTACTTGTAAGAGAAACCTAAGCATGCTGAATGATGTCACTAAATTTTCATGATCCATTCTCTCCCCCTTCCTATTCTATATCCTCTTGATCCTACTCTGTCTCAGAGTACATGTAAAGAACTCTGGAAGATGTTGTGCTGTTTCATCCTTCTAACCTTTTCAGATTTAGCTTAAGAATCACCTCCTTTATAAACCTTCCTTCATTTCTTCCTGTCAAGATTATCACTCTCCTACTCTTCCCTCATGACCCTCACGTGTACTTCCATTTTAGCAGCAGTTTCCCAGTATTACAGTTATCTATCACCCTCACAAAAGAGAAACTACTCTGAGGATAGGAAACCAGGCTTAAGTCTTCTTTGTCTCCCCCATCCCTATATCAGAGTGTTTGGAACATTCTAAATGATTAATATTTTTTGTTGTTTTTGAATAAATAATGAGTTGATGAATGAGAATTCACTCAAGAAATTTTCTAGAACTTTTTCTAAATAATCAATGTATGCTTTTTATCAGGATTATTTTCTTTATATATTTTTCTATGAAAAATATTCTTCTTTTAAAGTTTATTTCTTTATTTTGAAAGAGAGAGAATACAGGGAAGGGGCAGAGAGAGAGGGAGACAAAGAATATCAAGCAGGCCCTGCATCGTCAGCATGGGCCCAACACGGGGCTAGATCTCCCCAACCATGAGATCATAACCTGAGCAGAGATTATAAGTTGGATGCTTAACTGACTGAGCTACCCAGGCACCCCTATGAAAAATAGATTCTAAATAAACCTTTGAGTTTATATGCCTTATGAAATATGTGATCTCTAATGGCTATACATTTACTGACAAAGCTATTTACCTCAATCCATACTATTATACAGAGAAGTTATAACCTCAAGTGCATATGTATGCATATGCACTAATATGCAAATACTATTAATATTATGGTACATGTTTAATAGTCTTTTGACATTGAACATCATTAGTACCAGGGAATTTTTGAAATTTGTAAGGAAATTGTATTGTATACATATCTTTAAAAAATGAAATATGTATGTATAAAGGCATAAGTATTTCATTTACAAAATACATTATCAAAGACCTATCTCAACTGCATGTAACATAATGAAATACAGACGATTACAAATTAAATCCTTGACATTCAGAATGTTAACAACAGTTCCATGTGTTGAACTGCCTCAAACACTTTTCTTTGTTCTTTGATATTTGTCACATGAAGCCTACCTGTCAAGGCATCTTGACCATTTATTGATGCACGCAAGAATCTTTTCTTTAAAAAAAGAGAGAGGCACTACCTGCCTCTGCTTCTGCCTCTCCATCAAGTTGTACCAAACTCACATTTTCCAATTATCCCTGTGTCATTTGGCATTTTAATCTGACAGGTAAATTAAGGTCATCAAGAAGAGTGAATCTTGAAATCTTCTGTGTCCCAATGTAGCCATAGTTTGATGTACTGAATTGCATTGTTTCTGGAGAACTGACAGACCAGAGAAAGAAAGCAGTGGTGAAATATCATTCTGAAGAAACATAATCCCTACTTTAAAGTTCCCTACTTTAATATATATGATCCGTGAGGCTTTTTTTCCATCCAGCTGAGAATTTAGTAACTGGCTTACTTGAGGGGAACAGAGAATCTCTTCCCATTCTCCCTCTCTCCTTCTCCTCTTCTGCCCTTCTCCCTCTCTCTCTCATCTTAGAAGTTATTTTTCCTGTTGGTAAATGGCATCAAATATTGAATGAATGTAAAAAAAAAAATCATGTTAATACAATACCATGCCAATACCTCTAAATATTTATTTCATCAAGAGCCTAAGCAGGGATATTTGAATTGAAAAAAAAATTAACTCACAGGGGCACCTGGGTGGCTCAGTTGGTTGAGTGTCAGACTTTGTATCAGATGATGATCTCACAGTTAATGAGTTTGAGCCATCATCAGGCCTAGCCGGGGTCAATTGGAAGTCCACTTCGGATCCGCTGTCCATTTCTCAATCTCTGCCCTTCCCCTGCTGGTGCTCTCTATCTCAAAAATAAATAAACATTAAAAAAATTAATTCACACTATTTTTATTAGCTTATCTCTGAACATATTAAATATCAAAATACAAATGTGTAAGTGTCATTCATGTAACTTGAACACTTTAAAGCATGAACATTACCAAATACATCATATGTGAAAACTCTTCCTTAGCCAGGGCACTCAACTCTTATATCTAGAATGCACTATTTATCTCTTCTTTAAGAAAAATATATATTTATTAATTTCTAGACTTTGTAGGGCACTCTACTAATCCCGTATAGTATAGTAAGTTGAAAGATATTATTTCTGCCCTCAAGAAGTTTATTGTGTAGTTGAAATGAGCCCCAAACCCTGAAAATCATCAGAAATCTAATCATTTCTGATAGTTGAAGTTTTCAGACAGAAGTTTGGTCTTAAAAATATTATTTTTACTATTTATTTTTTAAATATTTTGTAGAGACATACTTTCTAATCATGCATGCACATAGTCTTTTAAAATAAAAATTCTTGGACATAACTCAGCATTTTTAATTCACCTTGTATGATCATATTATTGCATTCCGTAATAACATAACGAGCCCTTCTATGTTCCATGAATTTTACACGGATGTTTGATCCTGAATCCATTGCTCCTGAATACTGTATATTTTGGAATCTTACATCAGATTTTCAGTTTTCCCAGTTCTTTTGTCGGTCAGCCTACAATGTGTGCACTTCTATTCAATTCCCTCTCTTTAGATATCTCACTCCTGGCCTCAATTTACTTCTACGATACTGTTTTGTGAACTTGGAAATCAATAAACATCTCTGAAGTAAGAGTATGAGGCATCAAAGCTGTTTTTGGAATAAACTATGTGAACATCTATCAGATGTGTCTTTAGAAGCTCTTTTTGTCCATCTTGCTATTATTTCACTGCATTCCACATAAATGAAGTTGCCATATAGCTGAATTCAAATACATGTGCTAAGATGAGTATAGGAATGAATAGATGGGGAGACAGGAGAGAATGGGGACAAATCTAAGAAATACTTAAAATGTAGTAATGAGAGGAGGTGCTTGGGTGGCTCATTCGGTTAAGCGTTCAACTTTGGCTCATGTCATGACCTCACAGTTCATGGGTTCAAGCCCTGTGTCTGGCTCTGTGCTGACAGTTCAGAGCCTGGAGCCTGCTTTGGGTTCTGTGTCTCCCTCTCACTCTACCCCTCCCCCATTTGTGCTCTATCTTTCTCAAAAATAAATAAATATTTAAAAATTAATTTTAAAAATGTAGTAATCACAGGATCAATGATTAATGTGAAGGCAAAGGTGAAAATTGTGGAAAAGCTGAATGCAAGGTTTCAGGCCTGGACACCTCCAAGAATGGTGTACCCTCTGCAATGGGATGATTTTACCCTCTAGGCACTGGGGGAGATTCCAAATATTTTTAAATATTATTTTGAAGAGTAATTGTGTGGCCACATAATGTTAGATGGATTAGGAAGAGATACTATAGAAAGGCAACTTCATAGAAAAATATAAAAGTAACCTAATCCTGTGAGGCTGAAGACTGAAATGAGGCTGTGCCAGCGGTAATAAACACAAGATAATATAAGACGTGATAAAGATTTGACTCTGGACTTGGAGTTGTAGGGGAGGGTAGAATCAAAGATGATTGTATATTTCTTTTTTTTTTTTTTTTTTACAAATAGTTTATTGTCAAATTAGTTTCCACATAACACTCAGTGCTCATCCCCACAAGTGTTCTCCTCCATGCCCATCCTCCCCTCCCCCTCACATCCATCAGTCCTCAGTTTTTGTCAGCATTCAAGAGTCTCTCATGGTTTGCCTCTCTCCCTTTCCCCCACCATTTCCGCCCTTCTTCTCCCCCTTGTTCCTCCGTCAAGTTCCTCCTAATCCTCCTATACGTGCAAACATATGATATTTGTCCTTCTCTGCCTGACTTATTTCGCTCAGCATAACACCCTCAAGGTCCATCCATGTTGCTACACATGGCCAGATTTCATTGTTTCTCATTGCCATGTAGTATTCCATGGTATAGATAAACCACATCTTCTTGATCCATTCATCTGTTGATGGACACTTAGGCTCTTTCCATGTTTTAGCTATTGTGGAGAGTGCTGCTATGAACATTGGGGTACATGTGCTCCTATGCATCAGCATTTCTGTATCCCTTGGGTAAATTCCTAGCAGTGCTATTGCTGGGTCATAGGGGAGTTCTATTGTTAGTTTCCTGAGGAACCTCCACACTGTTTTCCAGAGGGGCTGTACCAGTTTACATTCCCACCAACAGTGTAGGAGGGTGCCCGTTTCTCCACATCCTCGCCAGCATCTAGAGTTCTCTGATTTGCTCATTTTAGCCACTCTGACTGGCGTGAGGTGGTATCTCAGTGTGGTTTTGATTTGTATTTCCCTGATGAGGAGGGATGCTGAGCATCGTTTCATGTGTCTGTTGGCCATCTGGATGTCCTCTTTGGAGAAGTAGATGATTGTATATTTCAAGTCTGGATAACCAAGAGAATAACTGCATCATCTACAAAATCACAAGATTATGTTTATTTAAGAGAAATATATCCTCAGCTTTCACTCATATATCATACTCCTATGTCTGTATAACCATACAGTGTTGAGATTTTTCAGATTGATTAGTCTCTATTATATATTGCTAAATCTTTGTATATGTACCTCACTTCATAGGGTTAAAATAATCTTGATTACAGTATATGGCCTAAGAGAGGATTTTTTTTTACCCTGAAAAGAAATGCTAAGAATTTCCTGCACTGGTTGTCAATAAACCTTAAGATTAATTTACTGGGTACTATCAATCCATTACATTGTGAGGATTTCTGCTGTGCTTTAAAAAATCATTTTGGTGAAATGATGAGATAATATCATTTGAAATTTTGACATTTCATCAAGAATTGGGAGTCATAAATAAAACATGTGAATATGAAATAAATATACACCACCATTTATTTCCCTGGGCAACATTCTGAGAAACACTTTATCCAAAACAAAAAACAAACAAAAAAAAATACGTAACTGCTGTCTTCAATAACTTTAAAAGGATGTTCATAACAGAAAAGAGTTAACTTTAAAAAGCTATTCCACAGAAAATGACACAGCATACAAATAACAGATTTTACTTTGAAATGTAAATATAAACTAGAATAATCTTGATTACAGAGAGACAAAATCATGTCTCTGTAGAAGAAAATTCTTTGGTTAAAAATAGACAAATTGCTTTTCTCCAATACTTTCCTAAAGACATGAAATTTCTTTTTTTCGATCTATTTTTTAAAGTATTTGGATTCCAAGTAAAGAACTTCATTTTTTTTCTCTTTAAATAGAAGCAACTAAGGCAAACCTCCCTTATAATGGCTTCCTGAGTTATGCCAAGCATTGACTAGGTGCTAAGCTCTTGTTCAGTAACAATTTTCCATCTCTTTCTGCCTCTTAAGGAAGTGTGCCTCTTTCCAAACTACACAATGAAATAATTATTTCAATATGCTTGTACTTTTCCAAGACTACAACTTCATTCCATTAAGCAAAGAGACATTTGCAATCAACTAGTCACAAGTAAATTTCATTCCTTGCCTGGATTTCATTGTATCTTTTTAATGACAGGTTTGCTCTCTAGGGAGTTACTTACAGGAGTAAATGATATACATTCTCTCCTATAAAACTAATTAGAAATATATATATTTTAGGATTGAAAAATGAATATATGGTACAAGCAGACAAATTTTCACTCATGGCAGGGGCATTTGTTAGCTATACTGTACTATTCTGGAATCCATTTGGTAGATGCTCTTATGGTTTGTTTTTCTAAGTGTCTATTTAAATTAATCAGGTCTTTGAGCCACTAACCAAGGAACAATACCTCTTTCTTCTCCCCTTCCCCATCCTTCTCTTAACACATGAACAACATAGGTTTGAACTGTGCAGATCCACTTAGACACAGATTTTATTTCAATGTTTTTTCAATGTTTTTTTTTTCTCTAATAAGTTTTATTGTTTTCATTTGGTCCAAGGCTTGGGAGAAGGCTCCAGAGTGATTAAAAAGCTGCATGAGAGCTGCAGGGAGAGGCTCAGGAAGAAGTCCTGACACCAGGGGGATGCTGGAGGGGCCCTTCAAGGGCCACTAGGCTCTGGAGGCTCATAGTTGTGCTTGAGGGTGAGCCTTCTGAAGAGATACTCACCCTGCCCAGCCTGGGTGCCGGCCAGCCTGTGGAGGTTAGTCAGGTGGTTACCATTTTCCTGATGAGTTTCACCTCCTCTTTCAGGAAGTGGTTCTACAGGAAGTCACAAAGACAGAGGTGCAAGAGGCAGAACCCAGGGCACTCAGATCCCATGGGGCATGGTTCAGGTTCTTCTCTGGGACCACGACAGCTTCTGCGTTGGCTTCCAAGGCATCCAGGGTTTTATCCCACTTATCTTAGGATGGTTTCTGCAGGTCCCGGAAAACTATCCCCGCTGGTTTTGCATCTTCCAGAGTTCCTCAGCGCCCTCCCACTTGTAAGCCAGCTTGTTAAAGGGCCTATGCCCTCTAGAGCCACATTGTCGAGGTGGAAATAGAAGCCCAGAGAGAGGTAGGTGTGGGGGGCCTGCAGACACATGTTGACCAGCCTCCACCTCGGTGGAATAATTTTGATAAATCTGGGAGCTCAGGGTTGATCAGCAATAAGGAGCTAAGCTCAAAAACATTGTTGGCTAGTCCCAGAGGCAGATGGTGGCTGAGATTATGGTTTCATAGATTGGGACTGGAAAAGGATTTGGAGGGTGGCTGGAGGCTGGAGGTAAAAGGTGTGGCCTGGGTCTGTTCTGTCCAAACATTGCTGAGTCAAGATAGATCCATAGGACCACTCAGAGCATTGCCTAAAGGCAGATTGTTTTTACAGTACTCTCTAAATGTATTTTCTCCTCCTTCTAATTTTTTAATAACATTTTCTTTAGCTTAATTGGTTATAAGAATACAGTATATAATACATATAACATAGAAAATGTGTGTTAACCAACTGTCTATGTTATTGGCAAGTCTTCCCGTCAATAGTAGGCTATAACTACATAACAGTAGTTGAGTTTGGGGGGAATTGAAAGCTATAGGATGATTTTCAACTGCAGAGATTGGCACCGTGACTCCCACATTGTCCAAGGATCAACCGTATTTCCTAACTGCCATTCTACTGATTCATTGCTAAAGGCTACTTATTCTTTTCCAGAGCACACCCATGTGTCCCTTTTCTAACAGTTTTCACACTTGTAATTATTTTTCATTGTCTGTCTTTCCCATGAACTGTAAATCCATGAAGTCAGTAACTGAATCTCTGGTTTTTATCTCAGTGTCTGCCATGTAGTAGGTTCTCAATAAACATTTGTTGAATGAGCTAATACATTCTTAACGTTAGATTCACCTTTCTAAGTTTAATTAACTTAACTTGATTAAATGTAGAAGTCTGTACTTTCTAGCAGCTCCTGCCTTCTGAAAAGTATTATCTCCAAGCATATAGAATAATTGCATCTTCTGATTGAAATTATGTTGGGTAAACTTACTTCACATACATATAACTAACTTCAGGATAAATCTTTACATATCAAGTGCAAGGTGAAGATATGGATAACTCTAGGTCAATCTGACTTTCTTTTTTCTTAATTAGAATCACCTAATTCAAATCACTATTCAATCCATTTACTCAAAAAATAAGACTATTGTGCAGATAAATTGGTAATGAATTTGAAGCACTAAACATATTGCTAGAAGATAATTTAGTAGGAAATGAGTAGTATGGAGCTACTACTGTGTATCAGGTCCTATAGGTTGAATACTGGATGCGTTTCCGAGAGCTACTGCAGCAGATGACACACACAACAGAAATTTCTTCTCTCACAGTTATGGAGGCCAGAAGCATACTCTCTCCTGAGGCTCTAGAAGACACTTCTTCCTTGCCTTTTCTAGGTTCTGGTGGCTCCAGGCATTCCTTGGCATGTGGCTACATAACTCTGCCTCTGTATTTACATGGACTTCTCTACTTTGTCTTCTCTTTTGTCTCTTATAAGGACACTTGTCATTGGATTTGGGGCCACTCAGATAATACAGGATGAGTAGGAAGTTAAGGAATTTACTTGCACCTACAAATAGGGTTTTTTGGTTGTTTTTTTGTTTGTTTTTTTTTTTGTTTTTTGGTAGAGGAGGATGATAGATGTCATCATTCAACTTACTACAGATACTATAGTGACTAAAGCCCCTCCCCTCATAGATTTGTAGTCTAATTGAAAAGACAGGTTACCAAAAAAGTGATTTCAGTAAAACATGATAGAAATGTGTTGGTAGAAGTAGTCCAAGAGCTATGGGAACATAAGTCTGGGGACCTAATTAAATCTAAACAAGGAAAAAAAGCTTTCCAAATGATGAGATGTTCACGTAGGAGGATTAAATAGGAATTGGCCATGAAAGAGAGCTTGGCACATTTCAAGGATCAGGAAGAAATTCAACATAGAGAACAATAAGAGATTAATCTGGATATATACATTTAGAATCATTTGTAGAGAGCCATGTGAGCAAAGTTAAAGACCACAGACTTCACCCTGAGATAGAGTCAGAGCTCTGTGATTGGCCAACAGTAATATAATAAAAAAGCAGAAATTGTGCCTGTCAGGACCAAGATTAGCAACAGAGGTCCTGAGTGTTCCTCTTACTTACATATGGCAAATCTTACTTTTCTCAATATTTGTAGTTTTTATGGATAACATAGTATCATAGTAAAATAGCTCTGAATGTGACAGGAACATCTAATTCAACATTCTCATTTTACAGACATGAAACCAAGGTCAGTCAAGGCTATGATTATTCTAGTACCCACAAAAGAGCTGGATCTAACCGTCTGTTCTGTTAGCAAAAATGGTAGTATAAAATACTGACAATATCATGGGCCTGGAGCCTGACAAATCAGAATTGGATTGCTAGCTTTCCTGTGTATAAGAAGTGTGACCTTAGCAAGGAATATAACTGCCTATACTAGGAATAATAATAGTACCTACCTATTAAGACTATTGTGCAGATAAATTTGGTAGTGAATTTGAAACACTAAACATAATGCTAGAAGATAATTTAGTATGAAATGAATAGTGGCTATTGTTGATGATGATATTCCTAATGTTTTCATAATTATCCCAACTCCATAATCCATGACATTTTACCCCTGGTATATAATAGTGCATCCTCTTATTTCAAATAACTTATATACTTATATACAATTGAACCTTAAACAATGCAAAGATTAGGGACACCAATAACCCCTTTGCCCCATCCAGTCAGAAGTCCACACATAATTTTTGACTCCCCAGAAACTTAACTTCTAATAACCTACCTTTGACTAGAAGCCTTACCAATAACATAAACAGTCAATTAACACATATTGTATGTTACATGTATTGTATACTGTATTCTTACAGTAGAGTAAGCTAGAGAAAAGAAAATGTTAAAAAGAGTCAGAAGAAACACTCACAGTATTTTACAGTATTTATCAAAAAACATTTGCATATAAGTGGACCCATGCAGTTAAAACTTGTGTATTCAAGGTTCAACTGTATGCCAATCTCCAAGGAAGAGTGTTTAGGATTTCTAGTACAGAAGTTTAAGAAACAATTATACAGGCATATGCATTGTTCGCGTTGACACAACTGAATATTCTGTTATTCAATCAAAATTTTAATTGAAGAAAAGTTCATTAATATGTAATCATAAGTGTGAAAACAAAGAAATATTAGTAAAACCTGCAGTTTGCTAACCAATTTTTAAAAGTAAACAACACAGTGTTCTATAATAAAGTAATGAGCCTCAAAAGGTCCAATTACATAATCCTTCCCATCTGAACTTTGAATATACGATCTCAGTAAATTACTTGCTCCTAGCACCTGTGAAAATATAGGCTCCAGACTTAAAACTCTTGAACTATATTATATATTTTACAAATTTAGGAGTTGCTAAGTAAATGTTTACTTTTAAATGGCATCTTCTGTATCTTCAAGAAATTAATGTTTTCTGTAACATCTATCCCTTATAATTTGTTATTCAATAATTTTCATGTGAAATGTGATATTTTAGAGCACATATTAATTCCTGCAATATCAGCACTATTTTGAAGATTAGGAAATTCAGTGAGGACCTAATAAAAAATCTTATGCACATAATTTATTGGATAAGGTGCAACTCTTTAACTTGTTTCTGCACAGATTATGAGCTAAAAGAAATAGATGCCTGAAAATATCGTAATGAAATCATAGTGACTAAAATCTAATTCCAAGGTTTAATAAATTTCCTACTGAAAACTAAACATAAAGATAGTTGTTTTAATTTACACTGAGACTTCTTAAAAAGTCTCTTAAATGCTGTGACTGGTTTCTTACTTAACAATAGCTTTTAATGTTCAGAAATTCCCTAGTAGATATGTCATTTTTATGAGGAAGTTATTACTATGGATATATATTTGCACATAGTATACTGCCTACTTGATTCCCAGAAGAACTACTTTTGTGAAAATCTTAAAGTACCCAAGTTTAATGAATTATTATGGTAGAGAATTAAATGGTTTGTTTTTCAGTTATATTCTCTCTTTTTGTTTAAGTTTATTTATTTATTTTGAGAGAGAGAGAGAACATGAGCAAGGGAAAGGGCAGAGAGAGGGAGAAAGAGAATCCCAAACAGGCTCTGCTCTGTCAGTGCAGAGCCGGACATGGGGCTTGAACTCACAAACCGTGAGATCATGAACTGAGCCAAAATCAAGACTCAGACGCTTAACCAACTGAGACACCCAGGTGCCCCATGTTTTTCAGTTACATTATTTGATTCAGTTTTCTGCATATAAATGATTTGATTCATAGATTTTTATAGTAATCAAAATAAAAATAAAGCTTTAGTCTAGTGAAAGGATATTAAAGGGACTGATTCAATATTTTAGGGTATTGACAAATAACTGAATTATTACATCAAATTACAGCATTGGAAGGGGAAATAAAACATAAAACTAAACTTTGAATTCTGGGGATGGTCATGTGTGAAGTCAGGCAAGTTCTTTACCTTCTCTGGGCTTCAGTTTTCTTAGTTCTGTTATGAAGCAATTGTTCATATCCTATTCAATAAAAAATATTTCTTATGAAAACTTCAGTAACACAGGAGTGCCTGGGTGGCTCAGTTGGTTGAACGTCCAACTCTTGATTTTGGCTCAGGTCATGATCCCAGAATCAGAAGATCAAGCTCCGCATTCTCTATCCCTCTCCCTGTGCCCCTCTCCTGCTCAGGCCCTTCTCTCTAAACCATGAATACTGAGAACAAACTGAGGGCTGATGGTGGGGGAGAGGGAAGGGGAGTGATGGGCATGAAGGAGGGCACTTGTTGGGATGAGCACTGGGTGCTATATGTAAACCAACTTGATAATAAACTAAGGAAAAAAATAAATTTGATTTTAAAAAAGAAAAAAATAAAAAATAAGTCTCTTAAATATAAAACAAAAAATTAAAAATTAAAAATTAAAAAACTTAAGTAATACATAGAATGAGATGTGCTAATGAATTAATTGAAGTAATATATTTTAAAAGGTTTCCTAAGTAGTAGTAATATATACATCCCATGTAGTTTTTACAGTTTTATCAATGAAAGAAATAATATGTTGTTACCATACGTTACCTAGTTTTTTCTTCAAAAATAGAAGCTTTCAAATGTCATTTTTTAAATCACTGCTAAGCATCTCAGAACTTGCTATGTATACCCTGTGCTGTAGAGTGTGAGTTCTTAACTTTAATGTTTGAATTAATCTTCATGAAATATAAAAAAGGTCATTCTTGAAGTGAATTATACAATTGTCTTTCCACTTTGTTGAAAGAGACAGTGTGTAAAACCTGGTCTGTTAATTCAAGTATTTAAGGAAATAAATTAGCAATAATATAAACAAAATCCTTTAAGTCTGTTTGTTGATTTAAATTTGCAACAAATACTTAATCTTAAAATGTGGGATACTAAGAATCCATCTACTTTATTGGTAATTTTGTAATTGAAGAAGAAGGCGTTATGTTGTGGTTATGGCCTTGATCTTCAGCCCTTATTTTAGGTTTGCATCCTAGATGACAAATAAAGGCAAATACCGTGGAAATTTTCGGTATCCATCATCATATTTTCAAGCATATACTAAGTTGTAAAATAATTTCTTTAGTGAAATGTCACCCAGGGAAATTTTAATATTGTATTTGTGTTTCAGCTTCTGATATGGCGGCTGAACAGGGACAGATTCTCGTGATAGCCACTGCAGCTGTTGGGGGATTTACTCTCCTCGTCATTCTTACTTTGTTCTTCTTAATCACTGGGAGGTAATGGAAGCATACCAGATTATTCCTATGATTTGTGAATAACCCTTCTCTTGTAATACTGTGTATTCATATGCTTTTAAATGTAGCAAACTATGAGAAAAAAAGGGATCAGGGCAGACTGCTCTGACTGAAGTTTATATGATAAGAGACCTACCATGTCTAGTTCTCTGTATCAATAGGCTTCTGAATATGGAAGCAACTAAAGATGTGATAGAAACACATTGAAAACTATGAAAGATAAATTCTTACTCGATAAGTTTTTCCTTTACTATATTCAAATTACAACATGAAAGAAAATTTTCTTGGAGAAAAAAAATAATTCAACAGAGAATTTATATAAAAGTTCTTTATAAACTTAGTGTTATAGAATGTGTTATATTTATTCATTAAATGTTGATGGGATCTATATTAGAATTGTATTAATTGGTTATATAAATCTGGTATTTCTTTACTTTAAGGTAATAAGGATGAAAATTTAAAGTAACAATAAATTGAACAGAGCAAAAGACCTAGATTTGAATGCTGACAAGCTGGTCAAAGTGCTTAAGCTGTCTAAATCCTATATTTCTATTTTTGCACACATTTGGTATAATAATGAATTAAAACCATTTACTGATTTTTAGATATATTGGATTATTACCATGAGCCAGGTACTGACTATAGAGAGATGTGAATAAAGGTAATATGTATGAAATCATATAAAAGATTCTTCTGTAACTCTTGTTATTACGCCCAGACTTTTGTAAGAAACTGTGAATATATTCAGATCATATTTTTATTCCTACAAGGGAAAAATTCTTCTTTCTTGATTATCAATAGTGGTGCAAATGGACATATCATGAGTTTTCCTGATAATATGGAAAACACACACTGCAAAAAAACCAATGTCATGATTTAAAAGTGCAATAAGAATGCCAGCCAAAAAATAAGCATCCATGATGATACCAGCTAAAGTGTACCATCTCAACTGGAAGTGTTGATTCTTGACAATGAGCAAATAACAAAAAGCTACTTTCAGGGGCAATAGTTCAGTGAATAAACAATAAAACCCTTTTGTTTTATTTATTTAAAAACTCTACTTACATTGCAATATTTTATTAAAATTCAGTTTTAAGTTATAGAGGATATGCATGCATGAAAAAATTATTATCTACAATTTTAGAGCATGCTAAATGTGTAGACCAGTAAGTTCACAAATACTTAGATGGCATTATCAAGGTTGGGTACCTGCCTGACTGTAACTGTTACCTGTCGAAGATGTCAGATCTAGGTGTAACAAACCCACTTTTATAGAACTTATCAAGAAACAAAGAAACACATGAATATTCTAATGTGGTTGAGTTGAAATGGTGACTTCTTTATGAAATTAGTTGTAAAATGGGCACTTTTACCACACATTTACTTAAAATTTTTATGTATAAATAGACATAGTATTGTTCTTGTAATAAATAAAGAGTGTCTGAATCTCCTGTTTTGGGAGGCTGATTTACTGATAGAAGAGTGATAGCTATAGTAACAAGAAAAAAAACATATGAAAGAATGCAGGAAATACTGATAAATTAATCCTAATAAAAAGTGCTAGTTTGGACATGTCATGGTGCCACTGTCATATACTATTGCCCAGCACTCTCCTGTTTCTTTCTCCCTTTATACCTCATGCTAAACTCTGACAGGTCCTTGCCATCATCACAGCTTTGGTACAACCATCTTTTATAGTGGGCAGAAAAAAAATCTTGGGGTCTCTAAACCAACTAACCATTAGGTTGAAAACAAAATATTCAGTATGACATGCTACAAATACCAAACATGATCTACAAAATCCTTAATCACTAGCAGGAGAGAGCTGGTTATAAAAACTGACAAACAGGCAAAACCCTACGCATCCTGGTGGAGGTCTAAGCTCGTTTGAAAAACAAAACAAAAGAGAAGTTAGAGTTCTTATGATCATACCTACAACTCTCTTATTAGAAGAGGGATTAGAATACAATTTTGGTGCATATAAAGTCACAATGACAATCTAATTAGGCAAAAAAAACAATATGCCAACACTTTATGTGTTGCTACATGTTTAGCAAACCTTATTAGAAAAATGTTAAGTGGAAGAATGAACTCTACTGTGTTTTCATTGCCATTTATAACATAAGTGCTGCTCATGCATTGTGAGTTGC
Organism: Crocuta crocuta; assembly: GCF_008692635.1. Lineage (NCBI taxonomy): Eukaryota > Metazoa > Chordata > Mammalia > Carnivora > Hyaenidae > Crocuta > Crocuta crocuta. The sequence goes on along the minus strand of NW_027531917.1, from coordinate 5,379,123 downwards.
GGGACATTGATACCTTGATAATACTCCATTTATCATGGAGTTGCACATAACTTAAAGGCAATCAGTTTGCAGCCCAGAAAGATGATTCCATCATTAAAGTATCATGGGGACCTATGAGGTGATCCTAACTCCAGAATCACAAATTATGTCAACTAGACTGTGATAATTTAGATATGATGGTTAATTTCATTCAAAAAGACTTTTATTTTCTTATTTGAAAGTATTCTTGAAGAAGTATGGGGTACTTAAGTATGATTTTATTTAAACAGCAGGGCCACTTTTACCCTCAATTTTTTTTAAAAAAAGTCTATAACTATATAATGGAAATTGATTTAAATGATGTTTTATTTAGTAGTGAGTCAGTATATGGCACAATCAGATGTAATTTTTAAGTTACAGTTATGTTCATTTGTAGAATATGAGTTAAGTCTTTATTTCCTCATAGAGTATTTCAGCAGTGATTTAAATAGCACATTACCATGTAGATAAGCATTTCATTAAAATATCAGAAAATATTGCCCTAACACATAAATATGGGAGGCTTAAAAGAAGACATTACAGACATTGTAGGCTAAATCAATTTGGCCTAATAAACTTGAGATGGGCTCAAATGGTATCTTTATTTTTGATTTCTGAAGCAGAATTATCTTTAAAAGATAATTTAATGGTAAAGACAAATTTGTACTAAATTCTTTTCAGCTTTTACTTTCCATGTTTTCCAATTTATACGACATTAGAAACTAATATTCTACATCGGGAAAGCTATTTGACTTACAAAAGATTTAAAAAAATCATTTTGAAGTATACCTTAAGCACGTGATAAGGGAGTATTCATTGAAAATAATTCTATAAAAACTGTAAGACATTTCTGAATAAATACTCAATTTGCCATAGGATTTGAGGAAAATTCACATTGAAAGATTGGATGATATACCACATATATAGTCTGTTTAACCATTTGGAATTAGAAATGTGATGAATTGTCAAATCACATGGATGTTGAAGAATTTATTCATGTTGCAGAAGTCATGCGAGATCAGCATCTCCTCTTTCTCAGAGCACAGTTATCCCAAGAGAGAACAGAACATACCTTTACCAAACTTCTGACATTAAAAAAGAAATGCTCTTCAACAGTGAAACTAGATGACATTTGTCTAAATTTCTGAGGTTCTGACTCAAAAACATTTCTTCGTTTTGACTTTTAATGCTTTCTACCAACTCCAGCTATTAGAAGTTCTGTAAGGAAGCAAGTGATGGTTATTGCTGATTATAGAATATTCTCTAAGATTCCTATGATTTGAGCAAATCAGTCCACATGAGAATATTTTATTCTTATCTGGGGTTAATTCTGATCTATTAAAAAAACTTGTATGGAGTATTTCCACATGTTATAAAGATACTCTTAAACATGGCCTTTGTGATAAGAAGTTGGCCCACTAGTAATAGGTATTTTAGTTGATTTTGGTTCTCATCCAGCATAATTCTAAAACTAAGATTCTGCTTACCCTTTTCAAAGGTGCCAATGGTACATCAAAGCTAAAATGAAGTCAGAAGAGAAGAGGAGAAACCACTTACAGCAGAATGGACATTGTAAGTAATACTGTGACCCTTCTATTATTTTATATTGCTCCAGCCCTCAAAAGTTCATTTTAAATTTGTATCCACTGAGTTGAGAAAACCTGAAAAAATATATTTCCAACCTTTCAGCATTAAGACTTTTCATCTGGTTTCCAGGTTTGTTGGTGGAAATTGCACCTGCTTCTCATTAAATGATAGTACTTTTTTCCTAATTCTGCTTGATGGAAAACACGAAGACTGAATATGCTTAAAATACAAGATGACTGCTTGTATCTAGTTATTTACCATTCACAATGGCTCCTGAATGTGAGTTGGTTTAATTTAGTGGAGCATTAGCCATAGAAATATTAAGGAACTTTTATTCCTTCTTGTAGGGACTGTCATTTAAACATATAACAAATTAATTTACAATTCATTAACACTAAAAAGGAAAATCAGCTCTTTAACTGTTAGAATATGTATGAAATCCTTGAGCAGACTACAAGGTTATATTCATTTGTAGAATCTCTTCCAAAGTAAGCTATAATTGCCACCATAGTTGGTTTGATAATTGCCACCCTCTCCTCCCCAACGCCTAGCTTCACCTCCACCTCCAAACGGCAAACTACTTTGTCAAGACAGTTTTCTGTCATGAGATGCCGAATTAACAAGAAAGGGATGTTTCTAATTAACCACAGTGTAGAAATAATGTGAGGCAAGTTGTTTAACTCTTTAAACTCATGATTACTTCAGGTGGAGCCAAAGGACTAAGGGACTTTTCAATCTATATCACTTTCTGAAAGAGGCAGAAAGGAGTTAAGTGAGTAAATTATAAACTAGAGGAATGGTTTAGGGCTATTTCTAAGGCTCACAGGATTTTTCAGTGGTCTGAGGACTATCTGCATTAGGATGTTGCATCTTCACTCACCAAAGTTCTGACTCAGAAGGTCCATGGTAGGGCCAAGACACATGCATTTTTAGCAAGGCCTCCCTGGTCTCTCTTCTTTTTAGAATACATTTGAGGCTTACTGCACTGGCAGAGAAGGGAAGCTAAGACAGCCACTGCCAGCCCTGGGATGTGCTGGAAATGCTGTGAACAGATGCATAAACTTGGATCCAAACACCTGGATAGATGACATATGCTGAGCAAACTTAAGACTCACTGCAGGGCATTTAGTCTTGAAATGCAGAGGAAAAAAGATGCTCCTGAGATATTTATTATCTGGTTTCCAACTAGCAGTTTAGCATAAACTAAACCAGATGGGTCCGGCAAGAAGCAATGAAAATAACCTAAGTTAGCCAAGGAAGTAAAAGAAAGATAACAAACCGAGTTTTAAGAAACCATGGGTAAGTTAAATAAGTAACCAGATAATTGACATATATTATGTTTACAAGGAAAAAAAGGTGATATTAACACCACATATCCAATTAGATACTGCTAATCATCTAATAAATAGTAGCCACTGCATTTGAGTTTAGAGTATTCATTCTGAAACCACCACTCCCATTAAGTTACAAAAAATGTCTGCAATATGAACCAGAGGTAAAGATCACCTGTTCTTTTTTCCTCCAATATAAACTTTGGAAGTCAAGAAAAGCATAGTATTCTCAGAATCATTGTCAGGCCTAAGTATAACTTGAATGCTTTGCTGGTGATATTTGGGGAATGACTAATATTCTCTTGGGTACTCATCTGGTAGCAGAAGACAGTAAGCAAAAAGTAATGACAGGAGGCAACAGGCATAGAGAACTCATGAAGCAAACTCTGCTAACAAAGGACATTTCAGCACCTCCTCTAAACTCGCTTTATTACCTTTTATTTGTTTGCTTTTGAGATTTTCTTGCAAAAGCATGTTTCTAAGGAAACCTAGCCAACACATAACTCGGGTATTATATGGCTTTCAAAATCTAAAGCAACAAAACCAAGTATCATCTATCTACTATGCCATGAATTTGCATTGATCTTTTAATCCCTACTAATTCATATTTAATAAAGGTTTGCTGTGTGATTATTACCTGTAAAACCATACCTGAGGTATTTGGAAAGATACAAAGATGTGTAAGAGATGATCTCCTGTCCTCCAGGAGTCAGAAATCTGCTGGAAAACAGAAAGCTACCAGCAAAACAGGAATAGCCACACACAGTCTGTGATTTCTTCTGATACTGAAAGAAGTTGAATATGAAGCGCTAACCGCACATCAAGTTTTCCAGCCATCCCTATTCATCTTCCTAGTGCAAAGGGTCCAGGAGGGACCATAACAGGCTTGCTTGTTTTGGCAGAAAAAGTTTTGGGAGAAAGACTTTTGCCTTTTCCCCCTGTGTCCTAAGCTAGATCAAGTACAAAATGTATTGGTTATTAGTGAATTAGTGAGCCTGATTAAACATTTTACAGATATACAATAAATAAATGTGTTTTCTGGAAACTGTCAGCTCACTCTCTGTTAAACCATCAGGTCATCTTACACTAACAGGTAAATAAATTTTTTCCAAGTACTCAGATCTTTATTAGGGTCGTGAGGAGGAGTGGGACAGAAAGAAAAGAGAGTTGAATTTAAGTAAGTAACAAGAATGACTACTTTAGTATGTCAATCCTTGTTGTAAACATACACAATATGTGTAATTACTAAAACACTTTTAAACTAAATCAATCTTTTTTTGTATTGCAGTACGCTTCCCAGGAATTAAAACTTACATAGATCCAGATACATATGAAGACCCGTCCCTAGCAGTTCATGAATTTGCAAAGGAGATTGATCCCTCAAGAATTCGCATTGAGAGAGTCATTGGGGCAGGTAAACATAAAATCTGTACTTTTGAAGATATGATTCCATGATGATTTTGTAATTAGTTTATCAATGTATTTTAAATCTTAGCAGTTTTAGTCATTGAAAAATTTTAAGGAAGGAGAAGTAAAACTATCTTCTATATGCTGTTATTTTTTTAAGTATGTAAGTACCTAAATTCATTTTCTGAGCAATGAGAGAATTCACAAATGTTATTTTTAACTCCTATAGTCTTCTTTCAGTATGGAGATAACTTACAATCAAACTAGAGTCATACAAGAATTCGTTTTGAAGATGGAACTTCAGGAATTTTTCATAAGTTGTTATAGATTTACTCAGGCCCCAGGACGCTTGGGTGGCTCAGTCGGTTGAACATCTGACTCTTGATTTTGGCTCAGGCCATGATCACAGGGTCATGGGATTGAGCCCTGGTCAGGCTCCAGCCTAAGATTCTTTCTCTCTCTGCCCCTCTCCTCAGTTCATGAATTCTCTCTTTAAAAAAATAAAATTAAAAATAAAACAAATGATTTACTCAGGCCCCAACATCTATAGTTATATACTATAATTAGTATTCATATGGATGACATTGAGGCTCTGCAAGATCCAGAAGTGTTCTGAAAACCACTGAGAATAAAATTAGCTTCAGTATAGTTTTATATCATTTCAGTACTAATTTGTGATTTTCCCTATGTAGAATGCTCAAACAGAACACTACTTTATTCAGCTATTCTAAGTAAATACAAAGTTATTGTGAATTAATTCCCAAGAGTTTATTCTGTACATTACTTAGGACAAAGTCTAAGCTGATATAACAAAGAGACCCCAGCATAATTTATTCCTCTTTCAAGTCCTTGATCAGGTGAATAGTCCATGTTAGCAGAGGAACATTCAGGAGGTCTTAAAAGGACCCAAGTTCCTTGTACTGTTTGTTCTGCCTTTCCTTAGTATGTCATCTTACTCTGAATGGTCAAAGCTGGGACACCAGCATATCTGCTCTGCTTTCCAGCCTGTGAGAAGGAGAAGGAAAGAGTTCAGTCTTTTTTTTTTTTTTTTGGCTTTGTTTAAAAGGCAATAACACAGAACTCCTAAACATGTCTATTCACATCTCAATGGTCCAGTTAAATTACCTGGGCACAAGGAGAGAGAGTTTGGAAATATATTCTCTGACTGGGCAACCATCCATAAAACTAAGAAGGAGAAGGAGAAAGTGTAAGTAGAGAAGGGAGACTGGATCCTTAACAGGGATATTGGTCTCCTCTCAATGCTGGATATCTGTTAATGCTTTTGAGAGAGCAGTAGTTACAAAGCATGACTGTTCCAGCCAGGTATCATGTCTTTGCAGAAGCCAAAGAAAGCAGCTGATCATCCTTTGTCTCTTTCCAAAGCCCTTCTTCACCACAGAACCAGCTGCATAATCTGCAGAGACCAGTGTAGAATAAAAATATAGTCTCTTGTTAAAAATTTACTAAGAATTCCGAGACAGTGACATCAGGGCCTTAAGCAAATGACAGAGTCCTAAACTCAAGACTGTATGCTGGTTCCATTAAATGGACTCTGTTTCCCAGAGACACAGTAACATAGCACTATACAGGAATTCCAGAGACATTTGGAGAGTCCTTCATTATATCACTTTATTCCCTATGCACAATGGGTTATCTCATCTCCTACAAGGCTAGATCTCCCTTTGAAAGCTGACACAAGGGGCCTATGTACTTAATCCTAATGCTCACAGATGAAGAGCCTGTCTTATCAGAAAGATTAAGAACCTGGAATGAAACCAGATTCCCTATTCTCTTCTGCTGAACGTAAAGCACATCAAATGGTATAATTGAAAGAGTGATTGCATTCTATTCATTTAGTTTGTGGATTCATTTACTAAACACAGCAGAGGAATAGAGAAGAGAGGAGGCTAAATAATAATTCCATTGCACCCTACCATTGGCTTTTCCCCTCAAGTCCCCAAGAAAAAGTAGTATGTCCTTTTATACGGCAGTGTTCAGTACTCATGTAGATATAGTAGAAGCATTTTCCACTGTAGCCCTTTGTGCATAAATTAAATGGCAGCATCTGAAATCATAATGTTGAGAAATAAAATCAAACATATTAAATGTTAACAAATAAATTATTTTTTAGTTTTTTTAGATTTTCTTCAACCACAATATAAATTTCATCCTAAAAAAACAAAGTATGACACATTGCCAAAGCAGTGACTGTTAAAGAGACTACTTGAATATCATATTCCCCCTATTCTATCTAACATCTAATATGTTGTATTGGAATTCCTCTCATTTGGCAAAGAAAATATCTAAACCAGGTAGTCAATCCTATATATCAGTGTCTCCTTTTTATATTTATTCACCTTTGATTACTTCAACTTTCAAACAACATGCTTAGTGTCTTTTTACTGTTTGTATTTAAAAAGTTATAAAAATAAAAATGTTTTAGGAGACAAAGTTGTTGTAACATAACTTTCCCCTTTGCACTCCTGACCAGTGCTACTTTGTTTCTGTAGTTTGACCAAACAATGCTTTTTTCACCCCATTACATCATGTTCCTAAAACTCTATTTGGATGTGGAAAAAATTAGTATGTGGACATTTCCCTCAACAGTAGTGTGAAAAAAGCACTGTCTGGTCAAACTACAGAAGAATTAATAGAACTATGTAGAATCGCTGACATAATTACATTACAGGTTACTTGCCTAACACTTTACTGTAAATCTTTTCCTCAGGTTATCTCATGTCCTTTATTTTTCCCCACCTATTTGACTGTTTCTTCTCAGACTCCTATTTTCTCATCATCCATGTACATTAGTGTGCATTAGGTGTTTCCCTTGGAAGTGTAAATTAAATGACTTGAGTGGACAAAGGTCTGTTGGAGTAGTGGCAATAGTAGAGAGGCAGGACACAAGGTCTTAATAATTGTCAGGGGAAGGGTATTTAGGTCTGATTGAAGCACTGAGAGAGCCACAGAGGGGATACCTGGATTCACCATCATTGCTGAGGAAAAATCAACAAGACTTACATGGTTTTTTGGTGAAGAAACAGTTAAGAATGCTGTCCTGGGCACTGTCCAGGTTAGTGAAATGTTCCAACTCTAGGCAGAGAAGGGCCTGCAGAGTGAGGCTATATGTAGGCGGCAGTATTATTTACTAGGCTTCTGAATTCCCGGGTTCCTTTAAATGGGTTAGATTGTAGATGAAAGAGATAATAAAAGCTGAGGGTTGATAAAGCCTATGCTACCTACAAGCTCATGCTTTCGATTCAGATCTGGCATGGATAAGCGTCAGTGGTCCAGTATGAACAGTTCCCAAAGTTGACTCAAATTTGGACGTTAAGTTGAAACAGGGTTGCGGGATCAAACAAATTGGAGTTGAGTAGTGATTCTGCAGTTTAACAGTTGCATGATTTGGACAAAATTCTAAGCTTCAATTTCCTCATCTGTAAAATAGGCATACTAACCTACCTTCCAAGGTTGTTGTCAGGCTTAATTGAGATATATATGTATAAAAACACCTGGCATTCAGCACAAGGAATGCAGCAAACCATCTTGACCTGTCTCCTTTAGTGTGTTTTATTGTTGAAGCTTTAACATAAATAGCTATCTCCCTTGTGAAATTGAATGTTAACCTTTGGTAATGATAATGCTTACCCTAGCTTTTTTTTTTTTTTTAAGCTACTTCCCTTTGAAGATTCTTTAATTCTAATAATGATGATGATTAATACATATTTTTTATTCAGCACCTACTCAAGTCCTGACCTCGTGTTAAGTGCTTTTCATGTATTTTCTTGTAAAATTGTCGTAATAACCCCATGAAGCAGATATTATTATTCTCATTTATAGATGAAAAATGAGGTTAAGAAACATTAAGTGGCTTGCTCAAGATTATAAGATTAGGTCATAGAAGACAAGGGTTTAAACCCAGCTATGAGGGACTCCCAAGCTACCATTCTTAACCACTATGTTATATTGTATCTATGCTATTAGTTTACTTTATTCTTCCTCAAACCAAAACACTGTGTCCATAAAAGATATCAAAATGTGTTTTAAAAAGGAACCATTCCCAATTTTAAAAATCTTAAGTAGTTTATAGGTATTTAAAATCACTGAAACAAAAATTTTAATTGAAAGACAATCAGGAAATCATTTTCATGAAAGGATATTAAATTTCTTATTCTGTATGGATATTCAGAGAATAAATGTATTTTCTGGAGAAAAGAAACTACATATAAACCAAAGTCTGAAAGAACCAATTATAGAGATACACACAATCTAGAAACAATTGCAGTCCTTAAAATTTTATTATTAATATTTTATCATTCATGAAAATGTGTGAGAATTTATAGATATGAAAGTTTATTTGTGTTCTTTTAAGATTGTAAATACTACATTATTTTTGTATAAGAGCTCAAAAATTATACTTACCTGTTCTCATATAACAAAATATAAGAATAATGGATAAATATGAGAAAGTTGAGAATATAAAGACTGAAAAACAATCCAGAAATTAGATAAAATTATTTCTGAGGCCAAAGTAATACTTCAAATAAATAAAGGGGCAAACCATTAAGCATTTTTCCTAGGGTTGGGAGGGATTTTAAGTTCAAGGCTGTTATTTGCTGCTGGCCAGTGAGTTATTAGAATTATTTTCCTTGTGTTTTGTTCTAAGAAACAAATGTTATTTGGGGGTGCTTGGGTTTCTCAGTTGGCTAAGTGTCGGACTTCAGCTCAGGTCATGATCTCACTGTTCATGGGTTTGAGCCCCGTGTCTGGCTCTGTGCTGACACCTCAGAGCCTGAAGCCTGCGTCTCCCTTTCTTTCTGCTCCATTTCCACCCATTCACTTTCTCTCTCTCTCTCTCTCTCTCTCAAAAATAAATAAACAAAAAAATTATTTAAGAAAAGAACAAATGTTATTCTAATGCCAGCATAATCAAATGCCATTTATTGCTTAGATTTACTTTTCTAAAATTTGCCTCCTCCTTCTTAAATAACAGTATGTCTTTCTAGAATATTAAAAGCCCTAATTTAACTAATGATAAGATTATTCAGAATAAGTAATGCATCATTGAGCAATTGGCTTATCAATGTAATTCAAATGAGCTTTCTCAGAGGAAAATTTAGCAAATCTCATATTGGTGCAATAAATAGCATCTTTACTGTTTAAAATAAAAAGGAATACTTTCCAGGTTTCTAATTGGGAGACATGATGTCGAGTCATTAAATATTTCTTAAATTAGTTGCTAAAAAATGAACCCCAAAATAGCTATATTAAAATTTTAAGAAGAAAATGAGAAATGATATTACACTTAACCATAACATTTTTTAACATGTTCATTTACAGTGCCTTTTATAAGGCACTGTGCTAATGTTTTTTTTTTCATATTAAGTCACTATGCTTATCAAAACCATATGTAATCAAACTGTCTTCCACAGCTTTTGTCCTGGGATTTTCAACTTAGTAACTATCCAAATATTATGTGACAAATCCTTAGAAAACTTATGCAATGTCTAGGCTTAATACGCAGGCACTCATGCGCACACGCGCGTGCATATGCATATATATACATATATTCACAGCATATACACATACATACTTAAAGTTCCTTATCTTTCACTGTAATTTTTTTTTAAATGAGTTTTCTAGGACACTTTTTTTGGTATATCACTATTCTATTTAATACTGGCAGCTTATCTTTGTTCATCAATACAGGCCTGAATTTCCATGAAAATGCACATTTCCATTTAAATGAAGTGAGCAGCTCTGTTGCATAGGAGACTATCAAGATCATCTATCTTCTTTGACTTTTTGCATCATAAAATGAAATACTGTGGCCAGAGGACTGTAAAACAGAAATTCCCAGGCTAAAAGAACCAAGTCAGATTAGGATAGAATCATTATTTTACACATATCTTGAGAGATAATGAGAAAACTGGTAAACTGAATTTTAATCATGGGCTGGAAAAGGTCATTGAAAGGCTCTCCCTTTTTCAGGGCAGTCCTGAACCTAAACCATTAGAAGAAAAACTTGTCTTGCAGAGTATCTATAATTTTGAAAAATTATTCCATTGAAAAAATCATTCTTGTGTCTCTATGCCCATAGGGCACCCTCTTATATTTGACCTTCCCTCTTCCCCTAGTCTCAGTGGAAATGCATAATATCTCTCAGCCATTCAAATTCTATTCCTTTATCTATACAAAAGTCATTATTGCCTCCACTATCAGCCTTCTCTTCTGTTGGCTTAGTATCACCATTTTTTTTTCTCCTTCCTAGACTAGTCCAGGAAGTTTTAATTGTTGGTTTCTCAGCAATCATCTGCAGGTAAAAGAAAGTCAAAAGGACAACAAAAAGGATATAAAAAGTGAATGACAGACCAGTGATTTATTCAGCGTAATATCTGGTTCTGTTATTGCCATCTCCTTTGAGGTCATGGTTGTACTTGCTAATGTGCAGGGCAAAATGCTCACATTCCGGGCCACTGCTAATTCTCCTGCCAGCCACCAACTAGCCTTTTAGAATCTCTTTTTTTTTTTTTTTCAGTTCTCTTAAAGGAACTCTCTTATCCCCTATGTTATTTTTGTTCCTCTTCCACAACTATATTGTATTTTGTTTGCAACATGAGAAGAGGAATGTAGGCAGTATTCCAGATGCAGTCTCAGAATTCATTTTTTACAAGAAGAAACTTGTGTTTATGGCTTATTTCCTCCGTGATTGATGAGATGATCTTCTCAAATGTAAATTTTGTTCTTGTTCGTCAATTTAAAGGATTTATGGTAGAGGTCAGATTAATTTTCTTTTCTATTCTTGGAAACCCCTTTGCCCAACCAATTAGATTGAAAATAAAATCAACAGCAGATTCTGGCAAGACTTTTGTGCATTTTACTCAAGAATTTCATAGCATTCTAAATCAAATGATGTAATGAAAGATAAGCTTTATCCATTCTCCCTGGACATTATAGTATGAATAAAAAGGGCAGACTAGAAGCAGACAGACCCAGGCTTGAATCACAGTATTATTGTTAATTCACTCTATAACCTTCAGCAATTTAGTGATCTCTCAGAAATTTGGTTTTCTCACCAAATAGATTCACACTACTACTACTACTCCTACTCCTACTATTACTACTACTACTACTATTTACTACATACTAGTAAAATAGATGCATACTACTACTAATAATAATAATAATACCTATTGTGTAGGATTAGTGTAAAATTTAGAGATGACACATACTGAGGCTCTGTCATACAATAGACACTCAGTTAAAGGGCAGAAACAAGACTATGAGTTTAAAAATAGTTTTTATATTCACTTGAAATGGCTAAGAAGAATGATACTCTATATGCTACTCTCAAAATATTTTTGATATAAATATCTTCCCATACAGAATTTGATCATCAGTGCCATAGTAACTGGAACGATATGTATGATTTTCAGAGTTAGTTGAAAATTAGTAATTAAAAATGAAGTCTCATCTTTGTCAGTACATTAAGAGCTATGTGCATATTAATAAATTATTTCCTCTTTTTCTTTTTTTAAACTTTTTAATTTTAGAAGGAGAGCATTAACTGGGGAGAGGGACAGAATGAGAAAGAGAATCTTAAGCAGAGTCCATGTCAGCATGGAGCCCAACATGGGGCTCCTTCCCACAACCCTAGGATGATGACCTGAGCTGAAATCAAAAGTCAAATGCTCAGCTGACAGTGTACCCCTGTTTTTCTTTCTTTTTAAAATTTTTTTTTTTTTTATTTACATCCAAGTTAGTTAGCGTATAGTGCAACAATGATTTCAGGAGTAGATTCATTGATGCCCCTTACCCATTTAGCCCATCTCCCCTCTCACAACCCTCTAGCAACCCTTGGTTTGTTCTCTATATTTAAGAGACTCTTATGTTTTGTCCTCCTCCCTGTTTTGATATTATTTTTGCTTCCCTTCCCTTATGTTCATCTGTTTTGCATCCTAAACTTCTCATATTAGTGAAGTCATAGGATATTTGTCTTTCTCTGACTAATTCCACTCAGCATAATACCCTCTAGTTCCATCCACATAGTTGCAAATGGCTGATTTCATTATTTTTGATTGCCTAGTAATACTCCATTGTATGTGTATATATACATATATACATATATATACACATATATACATATATACATATATATACACATATATACATATATATACACATATATACATATATATACCACATCTTTTTTATCCATTCATCCATCAGTGGACATTTGGGCTCTTTCCATACTTTGGCCATTGGTGATAGTGATGCTATAAACATTGAGGTACATATGCCCCTTTGAAACAGCACACCTATATCTCTTGGATAGCTACCTAGTAGTGTAATTACTGGGTCATAGGGAAGTTCTATTTTTATTTTTTGAGGAACCTCCATACTGTTTTCCAGAATGGCTAAACCAGTTTGCATTCCTACCAGCAGTACAAAAGAAATCCTTTTTCTCCACATCCTCACCAACATCTGTTGCTGCCTGAGTTGTAAACGTTAGCATTCTGACAGGTGTGAGATGGTATCTCATTGTGGTTTTGATTTGTATTTCCCTGATGATGAGTGATATTGAGCATTTTTTCATTTGTTGGTTGGCCATCTGGATGTCTTCTTGCTCTGATGTGTCATTTGCAAATATCATCACCCATTCCATCAGTTGTCTTTTAGTTTTGCTGATTGTTTCCTTCACTGTACAGAAGCTTTTTATTTTGATGAGGTCTCAATAGTTCATTTTTGCTATTGTTTCTCTTGTATCCAAGATATGTTATGTAAGAAGTTGCTAAAGCCACGGTCAAAGAGATTTTTGCCTGCTTTCTCCTCTAGGATTTTGATGGCTTCCTGTCTTGCATTTAGGTCTTTGATTTTTTTGAGTTTATTTTTGTGTATGGTGTAAGAAACTTGTTCAAGTTCATTTTTCTGCATGTTGCTGTCCAGTATCCCCAGCACCATTTGCTAAAGAGACTGTCTTTATTCCACTGGATATTCTTTCCTGCTTTGTCAAAGATTAATTAGCCATACGTTTGTGGGTCCATTTCTGGGTTCTCTGTTCTGTTCTATTGATCTGAGTGTCTGTTTTTGTCCCAGTACCATACTGCCTTAATGATTACAACTTTGTAATACACTTGAAGTCCAGGATTGTGATGCCTCCAGCTTTGGTTTTCTTTTTCAAGATTGCTTTAGCTATTCAGGGTCTTTTCTGGTTCCACACAAATTTTAGGATTATTTGTTCTAGCTCTATGAAGAATGCTGGTGTTATTTTGATAGGGATTGCATTGAAAATGTAGATTGNTTTTTTTTAATTTATTTGTGTCTTCTTCAATTTCTTTCATAAGCTTTCTATAGTTTTCAGTGTATCAATTTTTCACCTCTTTGGTTAGATTTATGCCTAGGTGTTTTGTTTCTTGGTACAATTCTAAATGGGATCGATTCCTTGATTTCTCTTTCTGTTACTTCATTATTGGTATATAGGAATGTAATTGATTTCTGTGCATTGGTTTTATATCCTGTGACTTTGCTGTATTCATGGATCAGTTTTAACATTTTTTTAATGGAATATTTTGGGTTTTCCATATAGAGTATCACATCATCTGCAAGAGTGAAACTTTGACCTCCTCCTGGCCAATTTGGATGCCTTTTATTCCTTTGCGTTGCTTGATTGCTGAGGCTAAGACTTTCAATACTATGTTGAATAACAGTGGCCAGAGTAGACACTCTGTCATGTTCCTGACCTTAGAGGGAAAGCTCTCAAAAAAAGGTTTTTCCCCATTGAGGATGATATTAGTGGTGGGTCTTTCCTATATGGCTTTTATGATCTTGAGGTATGATCCTTCTATCCCTAGTTTCTTGGGAGTTTTTAATCAAGAAAATATGCAGTATTTTGTCACATGCTTTCTCTGAATTTTGAGTGAATCATGTGGTTCTTGTCCTTTCTTTTATTGATGTGATGTATCACATTGATTGTTTTGCGGATATTGAAACCAACCCTGTATCCAGGTATAAATCAACTTGGTCATGGTGAATAATTTTATTAATGTATTGTTGGATCTGGTTGACTAATATCTTGTTGAGAACTTTTGCATCCATGTTCATCAGGGAAATTGGTCTGTAGTTCTCCTTTTTAGTGGGGTGGTCTGATTTTGGAATCAAGGTAATGCTGGCTTCATAGAAAGAATTTGGAAGTTTTCCTTCCATTTCTATTTTTTGGAATAGCTTCAAGACAATAGATGTGAATTCTTCTTTAAATGGAAGAGTTGGAAAGCCATTTAGCCCTGGACTCTTGTTTTGTGGGAGATTTTTAACTACTGATTCGATTTCTTTATGGGTCTATTCAAATTTTCTATTTCTTCCTGTTTCAGTTTTGGTAGTTTATATGTTTCTAGGAATTTGTCCATTTCTTCCACAGTGCCCATTTTATTGGTGTATAATTTCTCATAACATTCTCTTATTATTGTTTGTATTTCTGCTGTGATCTCTTCTCTTTCATTCTTGATTTTATTTATGTGGGTCATTTCCTTTTACTTTTTGATTAAACTAGCTAAGGGTTTATCAATTTTGTTAATTCTTTAATAGAATCAGCTTCTGGTTTCATTGATCTGTTTTATTATTGTTCTTTTTGTTTTGTTTTTGTTTGGTTTTGATAGCATTGATTTCTGCTCTAATCTTTATTATTTCCTGCCTTCTGCTACTTTTGGGTTTTATTTGTTGTTCTTTTTCTAGCTCCTTAAGGCATAAGGTTAGGTTGTGTATCTGAGACTTCTCTTCCTTGTTTAGGATGGCCTAGATTGCTATATACTTCCCTCTTATGACCACCTTTGCTGTGTCCCAAAGGCTTTGGGCTGTGGTGTTGTCATTTTGATTGGCTCCATATACTTTTTAATTTCCTCTTGAACTTCTTGGTTAGCCCATTCATTCTTTAGTAGAATGGTCTTTAGTCTCCAAGTATGTGTTATCTTTCCACGTTTTTTCTTGTGGTTGATTTCGAGTTTCATAGTGTGTATGCTTGGTATGACCTCTGTCTTTTTGCACTTGTTGAGGGCTGATTTGTGTCCCAGTATGTGATCTATTTTGGAGAATATTCCATGTGCACTTGAAAAGAATGTGTATTCTGTTGCTTTAGGATGAAATGTTCCAAATATATGTTTAGTCCATCTGGTCCAATGTATCATTCAAACCCATTGTTTCCTTGTTGATTTTCTGTTTAGATGATCTTTCCATTGCTGTAAGTGGGGTGTTGAAGTCCCCTACTATTGGTCTGTAGTTCTACTAATATCAATGAATTTCTGTATGTTTGTGATTAATTGATTTATGTATTTGGGTGCTTTCCACATTTGGAGCATAAATGTTTACAATTGTTAGGTCTTCTTAGTGGATACCCCTTAATTATGATATAATTCCCTTCTTTATCTCTTGTTACAGTCTTTGTTTTAATTTTTTTAATGTTTTATTTATTTCTAGGAGAGAGAGAGAGACAGCATGAGCAGGGGAGGGTCAGAGAGAGAGGGAATCACAGACTCTGAAACAGGCTCCAGGCTCTGAGCTGGCAGTCAGCACAGAGCCCGACACAGGGCTCGAACCCACGAACCGTGAGATCATGACCTAAGCGAAAGTCAGACGCTTAACCGACTAAGCCACCCAGGCACCCCTACAGTCTTTATTTTAAAGTCTGGATCGTCTGATATAAGTATGGCTACTCTGGTTTTCTTTTGATAATCACTAGCATGATAGATGGTTCTCCATCCCCTTACTTCAATCTGAAGATGTCTTTAGGTCTAAAGTGGGTCTCCTGTAAACAGCATAGATGGATCTTGTTTTCTTATCCATTTGTTACCCTATGTCATTTGATTGGAGCATTTAGTCCACTGATGTTTAGAGTGAGGACAGAAAGATATGAATTTATTGCCATTATGTTGCCTGTAGAGTTGGAGTTTCTGGTTATGTTCTCTGGTCCTTTCTAGTCTTTGTTGCTTTTGGTCTTTTTTTTCCCCATCTTTTCTGCCCTCAGAGAGTTCCCCTTAAAATTTCTTGCAGTGCTGACTTAGTGGTCTTGAATTCCTTTAATTTTTGTCTGGGAAACTTATTATCTCTCCTTCTATTTTGAATGACAGCCTTGCTGGATAAAGAATTCTTGGCTGCATATTTTTCTGATTCAGCACATTGAATATATCCTGCCACTCTTTTCTGCCCTGCCAAGTTTCTGTGGATAGGTCGACTGCAAACATGATCTGTCTTCCCTTGTAGGTTAAGGACTTTTTTTACCTTGCTGCTTTCATGATTCTTTCCTTGCCTGAATATGTTGTGAACTTGACTATGGTATGCCTTGTTTATGACCACTTTTTGTTAAATCTCATGGGAGTCCTCTGTGCTTCCTGGATTTTAATGTCTGTGTCTTCCCCCAGGTTAGGAAAGTTTTCCGCTATGATTTGCTTACATAATCCTTCTAACCCTTTTTCTCGTTCTTTATCTTTTGGGATTCCTGTGATTCTGATGTTGTTCCTTTTTAATGAGTCATTGATTTCTCTAATTCATAACTCGTGCCCTTTTGCCTTAGTTTTCTTTTTTTCTGCTTCCTTATTCCCCATATGTCCTCTGTATCACGGATTCACTGCTCTGCTTCATCCATCCTGAACTGTGGCATCTATTTGAGACTGCAGCTCAGTTTTAGCAATTTTTATTTCTCCCTGACTAGCTTTTACTTCTTTTATCTCCACAGAAAGGGATTCTAATCTCTTTTCAACCCCAGCTAGTATTCTTATTATCATGATTCTAAATACTTGTTCAGACATCTTGCTTGTATCTGTGTTGATTAAGTCCCTGTTTGTCATTTCTTCTTGTTCTTTTTTTGAGGTGAATTCCTTCATTTCATCATTTTGAAGGAAGAAAAGGAATTAATAAGGTAAAAAAATTAAAATAAAAAATTAAAAACAACACACACCAAAAAATCAAATAAATGATGCTAGATCCTAGGTGTGTTTTGGTCTGGTTGTTGAAAGGAGCTTGGTAGGTTAGAGAAAAAAGGGAAAGATAAGAAAAGTAAAAAAAGGAAAACGTTTGAAAATTTGAAAAAATAAATACACTAAAATAGAATAAAATTAAATGATGGAAGTAAATAGAATTTAAAAATTTTACAAAAAAAGTAAAAAATATAGTAGAAAAAAATTAAAAATATTTTTAATAAAAATGGGAAATAAAAATATTTTTTTCTCTTTCTGTATTAAGAATAAGAAAAGAATTTTTTTAAAAAAATTGAATAGCCGGATCAGCAAACAGACTGAAAGATGACTGAAATTGTATAGAAGTCAAACTATGAGGCACTTTACAGTCAGTAAACTAAACAGGCTGAGAGACTTGTGCTCCTGAAGAGAGAGGTTGGCCCAGTTGGGTGGGGGTTTGTGTAATGGCTCTGTTCTCCACTAAATGCCTCTGCTTTAGCTTACTGGGGTAGATTGTTGTGGCACACATAGGTGTGTATGTGCATGTGCAGGAGGGTTGAAAATGGCATCACCTAGCTACCCAGTCCCCAGTATCAGAACTCTGCTCTCCCCAACCAGTAATCACACACCTGTACTTTGTTTATGGCTTCTGTCCACCCCTGCTTTTACACTGTCCATGACCAAGCCCTCAGATTGCTAGATGGCACCTCCCTCCTGAGTTTTATCTCAGATGCAGCTGTGTTTCCCAACCCCTCACTTCTGAGGGACTGCTGCTTTGACCCACTCAGACCTTCTGGGGCAGGGTCTCACCAAGCAATGGCTGGGTGCCCAGCTGCCCCTGGGAACGTTTGCAGGACCATGCTACTGCTGATTCCCAGAGACTGTGGCCAGGTTCAAGCCTAACCCAGAAAAAGTTCATGTGATTGTAGAGCAGAAAGTTTCAGGGATTATGGTAAATCACAACACACATCTGGCTCCAGGCTTATGTCCTTGCTTCAGCACCAGCCAATGTGGTTGTTCTCCGGGGTCCACTGGGACCTTTGCCTTTGCCCCACCTCTACCAAATGTCCCCCCAGCAGGTGAACCACCTCTCCCTGTGTGGCCCAAGGACCCCTTGGGCCTTGCTTTCTGCTTCTGGGGATTTGCCCTTCCCACCAGAGCACCACCAGGTATTGAGGTTTGGAGTTTCAGGCTCTGTGCTCCCCCTGTTTGTAGAGTTTGAATGGAATTTAAACCTCTCCTTTCTCCTTTCTCCCTTTTTTGCTCAGTCCATTGCATACCCTTTCTTTTCTCCCCAGCTGCTATTTTTTTTATGGGAGGGGGATGCTTTCCCATACTCTCCTCCCCACTTCCACCCCCCACCCTGCTCTCCATTCTCTCTCCGTAAGTGAAAATAGCTCCCTGCCCTCTATGGCTTCTCTCTCCCCTAGTTCACCTCTCCATGCTGCGTACCTGCCAAGTTCTGTGGTTCAGGTTGTGCAGATTGTTGTGTTAATCCTCAAATCAGTTTTCTAGGTGTGCAAGATGGTTTAGTGTTGATCTGGCTGCATTTCAGGGACAAGAGATGCAAAAAAGTCTTCCATCTTGGCCCCTCTCTCTGAGTTTCTTTTCAATTAAAGAAACTCTAAACTTAATTTACTCTATATCTTGTAAGGTTATATTTATAATATATGTGTTTATTTTTACTTAAAGCTTAACAACTCATATGATGAAATGACTTTAACCAAAAAAAAAAAAAAAACTTACTTCAGTCTTTTAGTATAAAATCGTTGTAAACTAGTCTTATCAATTTATTCCTGGAACAGCTAAGAAATTAATAACTTGATTTATCAAAGATAAGACTATGTATCAAGTTCATAAACTTTAAGTTCATTTATTTATTTATTTATTTATTTTTAATAATTTATTGTCAAGTTGGTTTCCATATAACACCCAATTTTCATCCCCACAAGTTAAGTTCATTTTATTTACTTCTGTTTCAACATTCTACATCTTATTTGGGGGGTCATTCAGTGTACATTTGCTATGTCATATACATATTTCCCAGTCTTGCAAGTTGCTTCTTCTAGTAGTTGTTTGAGAAATACTTGTAAATAAATAAGCAAGTAAATAAGTGAATGACTAGAAGAATATAGAATTATTCCTAAATAATTATTGTAAATGACTATGTCCATCTGATAATCAGCAAAAATCCTAATATGGAGGGTAAGTTAAAGCACAACACAATTAATATAATATAAAATCAAATGCATAATATATATAAAGTAAAAGTAAAGAAGAACATATTTATAGAGGACAGTTGTGAATTATAGTAGTTGCAATACCTTATGTTAGTAATTTACTTGATAAATCTGACCAAAATCATAGAAATTATTATATGCCTTTGCATTAGCATAGTGAAATATAGAATCTTACAGAAAAGATTACATTGTAACTTTCTATTGAAATTGTGTAACAGATCAGGTAATTTTGAAGAGTTTTTTATAATTTATAAAGAACTTAGTAATTTTCCAAACTTTGATAAATATTTTGGTAAATATTGATAAGATTTTTGCACAAATGAATAAAATTTAGCATCTGTTTAAAAAAAAAAAAAGCACTCCCAAGAGACAGGGGAACTCTGAGTACATCTTGTATAGAAAAAATAAAATGAGGGGCGCCTGGGTGGCTCAGTCAGTTAAAGTGTCCAACTTCGGCTCAGGTCATCATCTTGTTGTCTGTAGGTTCAAACCCCGCATCGGGCTCTATGCTGACAGCTCAGAGCCTGGAGCCTCTTTCAGATTCTGTGTCTCCCTCTCTCTCTGTCCCTCCCCAGTTCATGCTCTGTCTCTCTCTGTCTCAAAAATAAATATAAAAAAAGAAGAAAGAAGAAAATGATATATTTTCTTAAGCCACACTACACACATCATCAGCAACAATTTTTGTTCCTTATATTTTATTAGTTATCCCTTGCTACATAATAAATAACCCTTCAACTTAAAAAAGAACATTTATTATCTTACAGTTCCTATAGGTCAGGAATTCAGGCACCACTTAGTTCCTACAGGGTGGCTTACAAGGTTGTGTTAAGGTGTCAGCTAGGGATGTGGTCTCATCTGAAGGTCTCATCTGAAGCTCAGATGGTCAAGGATATCCTCCAACCTCACTTATAAGACTGCTGTCAGGATAAAGTTCCTTAAGGGTTGTTGCACTGAAGCCCTTAATTCCTCACTGCCTATTAGCTGGAGAACACCCTCAGATTCCTGCTATGTGGGCCCCTTCAACTTGATAGCTTATTTCATTAAAGCAAGCAAGAAAGTCTGCTAGCAAGATATCATTCTGCAGTGGTGAGTAATGAGATGGGAATTAAGATCATAAGTCTTATTATATGATTTGCTTATGTCATACTATAGTTCATTTAGCATGAGGTAATTAGTTCATTGTTCCCATAGTGATACTTTTGTTCTCCGTCTATGTATTTAACTAATGACTTGTCTTTGTAGCTTGTCCCAGTTATCTTTTACTATGTAACAAACCATCCCCAAACTAAATGGTTCAAATGTTAATAATTCCATTTAGTCATAGTTCTATGGGTCAGCATTTTGGTTTGGGCTCCACTAGAAGTGAGGATTTTGTCTTCTGGTCTCACCCAGGGTCACACCTATGAATGATCACTCAACTGGACAATGTTGCAATTAGGTGATTGATCTAGGGGGATGTGGTTCTGTATAGCCTCTCCCTCACCAACAGGCTAGATGTGACAGTCTCAAGGCAGTGTTCTAGGCAGATTAGAAAAAGAGTTGTAAAGCTTCTTTAGGCTTTGGCTCTGAATTCCTACAACATAATGCTGACACTTTATGTTGGCCAAAGCAGTCACGGTGCTAGTCTAGATAACAAGGTGGAAAAATAGACTCTCCTTCTTGGTGAGAGGCACAGTAAAGTCACATTATAAAGGGCATGTATATAAGGTTGGAAAGAATTTATAGTACTGGTTTACAACCTATCACATAGATAACTACTTGAAAAAAATGAATCATTATTTGTTAAGCTTAGCATGGATAACAGGTTATGAATTTATCTGCTATTTTCTCTCTATGACTATTTTTCTTTGCACTCTTAATGAAAAATATTCACATTTTCCTTTCTTTAGTGACTACTAGGCAATCTGCCTTGGGTTAGGTACTATGCGGTTTACGAGAATGAATAACAAAAGAGCTCAGACCCAAGAAGGACTTGAAGGAAAGTATAATACGAAAGGTAGAGCAGAGAAAAACAGAAAGGAAGTAGAAAGGACAAGGTAGAAAGTACTGCTGTACATGAAAAAAACACACATGTAAGTCACTATTGAAATCCCATGAGTCTAGAGATCATCACAGACTCGACAATTAGATTGCATTAGGAAGATGGCATTTGAAAGATAAGAAATGCCAAGGTGAGGAAAAGGCAATGTAGATAGGGAAATGAGAGAAGTGGTAGAAGAAGAGATGTGGAGATTGTAAAGAGGAATCTGGGACAATTTCAAGAGATTTTAGTTTGATTTTAGTTTGTCACTGGCTCTTTACTATATCTAATTTCTCTTCAAAACCTATGCTTCTCCTTTTTCTTGACACAAATATAACTCTAGTCCTCTTTCTTGGCTGTTAATTGTAATGGCCTTTTTAGTTTTGTGGCTTTTTAGTTTTAATGACATACAAAGTTTAAAATGTTTAAAGAAAAGAGGAATTTTTGCTTTTATGAGGAAAATAATGAAAACAAAATGCCTTTGGGGTGCCTGGGTGGCTCAGTCGGTTAAGTATCTGACTTCAGCTCAGGTCATGATCTCACGGTTCCTGGGTTTGAACCCCGCATCAGGCTCTGTGCTGACAGCTCAGAACCTGGAGCCTCCTTCAGATTCTCTGTCTCCCATTCTATCTCTGCCCCACCTCACTGTGCTCTGCCTCTCTCTAAGATAAACATTAAAATTTTTTTAAAAAAATAAAACAAAATAAAAAATAAAATGCCTTTGCTATATCACATGATGACTATTTTGAGACGCAAACAAGATTAAGTTGATTCTGACCATCCAACCTTTATTAAAACATAGCCAATGAAAATGTTCACTGCCTCTCTAGGCAACCCACTCCCTGGGGAACAGTTCTAATACACTGAGAATCTTGCAAGTAAAAGGGTGCTTCTTTATAACACTGTATATAATCTTAGAACACTGCCCACTGGTACTTGTGCTGCAAAATTGAACTTACACAAAGTAACCCCAATCCTACACTACTCCATGACCCTTCAAATGTTTGAAGACACAATGCAAACCTCAAATCTTTCTTTTCCAGTCTGAGTTGCCCACCATTTTCTTTTTAAAAATTTTTTTTTACATTTATTTATTTTTGAGAGACAGCACAAATGGGGAAGGGACAGAGAGAGAGGAAGACATAGAATCTGTGCTGAGCTGTCAGCAGAGAGCTTGACATGTTGCTCAAACTTGTGAACTATGAGATCATAACCTGAGCTGAAATCAGATGCTTAACTGACTGAGCCACCCAGGCACCCCTGAGTTGTCTACACCTTTTCAACCATTTTCATCTGACATGATTTCTAGATACTTATCATTCTGATAACCTTGCTCTGGGGAACTAGAGTTTTTCTCTTAGTCTTCTTAGAACTGAATCTAATATTCCAAATATTTTTCTGATTAATAAAGAAACCACAGAGCTAGCACCTTTCCTGCTGTGTCTTGATTAATGCAGCCTGAGTTTGCATTTTAATTTTTGAAAAGCTGCCATACACTGTTGGCATAGGGAGTGCTAACTGCCAGGTTATCCCCAATGGTCTTCTCAGATGAGTTGCTCTTAGGCCAGACTTGTTTCTGTACTTGTCCAAGTGATTTTAGGATGGTAAGTACACGGTTCTGTTTTATTTATATACCTACACGATATATCTATATAAATCATATATGCTCTCTATCCAAACTTGTATAATTTTTTTATATTCCCATGTAATAAATATTCCTATTAAATTTTATCATGTTTGTATAGGTGGATTTTTCTAAACTTTCCAGGTCCTTTCTCATTTCAGTTAGGTCAGCCTATACAATTACTGTCTTTTCCAGTATCTTCCTTGCAAGTTAGCTGTGTGTCTTTATAATAACTGAGCTCTGAGCTCCATGTGAGGCAATTTTTTAATACACTGCCTAATTTTCTTCTTTGTTAGGATAAATATCTTTACATTGTTGTAATTCTGCATTTTATGGACATCTATCCCTCACTTCTTATAGAATCTCTTATCATGGAATTCAACACAATCCATGTACATTTTTTTTAACTGCCACCTTGAAGTTTAATGTTTATAATTATAGCTAGGGCTTTTTTTTTCTTAGGCTTTTAGGCATCTTAAAATGAAAATTTTAAGGGGTGCTTATGTGGCTCAGTCAGTTAAGCATCTGACTTTGGATGTCAGCTCGGGGTCATGATCTCATGGTTCATGAGTTTGATCCCTACAGTGGGCTCTACACTGATGATATGGACCCTGCTCAGGATTCTGTCTCTCCTCCCTGCCTCTCACTTACTTGTTCTCTCTCTCTCTCTCTCTCTCTCTCTCAATAAGCAAATAAACTAGAAAAGAAAAGAAAAGAAAAGAAAAGAAAAGAAAAGAAAAGAAAGGAAAGGAAAAGAAAAGAAAATGGCCAGTTTTCCCAAGTTTCCAGCCCTTATATTTCAGATGTCTCTATTCACAACTAGGTCCAAATAACAATTTGTTGACTTCTTGAAAGATGGAAAGAAACAACAACAAGGCAGATATTTATTATGATCTTTTATATCTTCGTATTTATTGCTTTCATGGTGGAGTAAATGAAATCACAGGATGAGAAAGTATATAATGTATATAAGGATTGTTTATAATTTGAAGCACATGGGCTTTTCATGTTGTCTAATGTAGATCTTTCTTTAAAGGGAAACCTTTGGTATTCTCTTCCTGCCAGAATCTTTCCTATGGTTCTCTCCTTTGCTTCCTCCTATCAGGAAAGAGAGTCTGTCTTCAATATTAACAGTAGGCAATAGTTACTAAATGTTTACATGATTTGAAGCAAGCTTTATATGTATTATCATCTCTTTGAGTGCTCACAATGCTAAGAACCACAAGAGTCACATATGTCCATTTTAAAGACAAGGAGACCAAAACCTTAGGGAAATTAAATTACTTGGTCATGGTGAACCAGCTAGTTAATAATGCTAAACTCAACTCCAAAGTAGTCTTTCAGAGACCATGCTCTTATCAACCATAACTTTATTACAAATAATCTTTTATATTTGTAAATCTATACTTTTCCCATATGGATTGCATCTTCTATCACTTGTGAAATTGTTATTCCTTAAACCACCATTCATTAACACAATCTCCACCTCTCTTAGGTGAACTCGGCTGTGCTCCTTGCTTTCACTCCAGCAATCTGTCAATCTTTTTATCAATAGTCACTTCTTAATTCCATGATATGAGGACTGTATTTCATAACAGTTACCACCTGTTTCAATTATTTGTAGCAATAGTGTCAATTGTGTCTACCACCACTATCTAATTCTAAGTGCTTTCATCCACTGAAAACCACTTCCATACCAGGAGCAATATTAATGTGGATATTACTATTATCATGAGGTTATTCTCTGCATAACATCACAAATTTCCTTTATTTGAAGAACGATTCATGTTTTTATATGCTGTATCAGCCCTTAAGCTAATGCTATCAGCTCTGCCTTTGGCATATATCCCAGAGCCAATCATTTTTACCATTTCACAGCTACAACCTTTCCCCAACCCGCCAACATCTCTCTTGGTCTCCTTTCTCCCACTCGTGCCTCTCTGTGTTCTGTTTAGCACACATAGCACAGAATGCATACATACCTTCAAATTAAATCACATTGTGTCACTTTCTGTTCACAACTCTCCAACCATTTCTTGATGCATTCAGAGTAGAAGTCTGTTCACCTACTAGCTACCTCTTCAACTTCATCTCCCACAACCTCTCCCTCACTCACTGCTCTTTGGAAATAGTGAATTCCTTACTCATCTTCAAATGCAGCTCATGCACTCCTATCTCAAGACCTTTGTACTTGAAACTCCATCTGACTGGAAAGCCCAAGCTCCAGTCACACCATGGCTTTTTCCTCAGTTCCTCCAACTTCTGGGACAATATTACTTTCTCAGAAATGCCTGTACGGATGGTTATAAGGTAGCAACCTTCTTCCCACACTCTTTCCCTATCACTCTGTTTTTTCTCTATAGCAATTATCACCAAGTGCCATATTATTTGTTTTGTTTTTTCTTATCATCTGTCTTCCTCTGTCTCTCTTATTCACTGCTATACCTTTTAGCCCTTTAAACAATACTTGACATGTTGTAGGTGCTACATTGCCTTAATGAATGGATAGAGACTTTATAATGAACAAAAATGATGAAAGTATATATTCATCCATTAAATGACTTTTATCTTCAAAAAAGCTATAGCCTAGTATAATTGGAATGGAGGGATGAGATAGTAATTCACCTTGTGCATTCCCAGGTTTAAGTATTGTGGTGGAGGTATGATAAGGATGTATCAGCCTTTCAGAGTAAAGGCATAGAAGCTAAATTGAGGGATCAAGGAAGGCTGACCTAAGAGATGACTTCATCCTTCATAGACTGGAAAGCAAGTAGAGAATTTTAAGAGTCTCATGCTCTACCAACTGAGCTAGCCGGACAACGAGAATTTTAAAATTATACAATCAGATTTACAATTAAAATGATCACTCAGATGTCTTGTGGAGGAAGAATTTCAACAAGGAATAATGGGCAGCAGAGAAACCAGTTAAGGATGCAGGGATTCATGAGAGCCAGGCACACAGAACAAGTCTGACCAGAATGACTAAGATAAAGAACACAGGGATATTTAGAAGATTTGACATGTTGAAATATATGTAGAAGAATCTAGTAATTTTCAAGCCAAGAATGACTTGGCTCATGATTCTGGGCTCTTTTGATACTCTTTTGTTTGCCTTTTGTTTGTGAATATGATCAGAATCCTCTATTTTAGAGTTTTCAGTTGTAAGTATGTACATTGTGTTTAGATGTTATGACAATGACTTCTACAAAAAAAGATATTTACTATTGCTATAGTAAATAACATTTCTTTACCCCATTATCTATACTTCCTATGAAGATATAAAATAACTGGGATGTTATAAAAAGATTAATTGCAGTGTAGAACTCTGCCCCATGGGATGCAAATCTTCAAAATACAATGCCCATTTTCTAAATACTCATGACCAGATCAGTGAAAGAAAAATGAAAAGTGAGTTCTTCGCAAGAGTAGCCAGAATGTCTTACTTGACAAAGTTGTAACCAAAGTCCAGAAGGTGTTCCTCAGCTCCCTGTTGGGTCGTGGGCCCAGTTATCACAGAAGCTAATACCTGGCTAAGGATAGAAAAATGAAGAGGCGAGGGAGGAGAGTTTACTTTTAGTTTTTAAATATTAAATATGAAAAAGAGTAAATGTCCTTTATTGTCTTTACATTTGATGTATTGTTCTATTACGATTCACTTGCTGATTGGTGGAACAAATTTCCATAGTACGGGGGAACAGTGACACCTTTTACTTTATTCCATGTAGTTTAACAGCACTCTCCACAAAAGCAGTAGTCACCAATTTTAATTTTTAAAACCAAGTGACTCTCACATATCTAAAAAAATTAAAGAAAATAGGGGCGCCTGGGTGGCTTAGTCGGTTAAGCGTCCGACTTTTGCTTAGGTTATGATCTCGCGGTTCGTGGGTTCGAGCCCCGCGTCGGGCTCTGTGCTGACTGCCAGCTCGGAGCCTGGAGCCTGTTCCAGAGTCTGTGACTCCCTCTTTCTCTGACCCTGCCTGCTCATGCTGTCTCTCTCTCTCTCCTAGAAATAAATAAAAAACATTAAAAAAAACTGTAAAAATATTAAAGAAAATAGAAGGGCTTGTAATGAAAGCACCAGCACACTGCCTCTTCCCTTCACTCTACTCTAGCTTCACATTGTATACACCATGACAATAGTTATTATTGGATTGTTGTTGTTGTTAATCCTGATGCTTATATCCACATTTATTTTAACATTAGATGATATCTATTGAGTTCTTATTACCACAGATAAAGATTTAGCTTCCTTATAACACCTACCTCTCCTCTCAGTTCGGTTGTTACCTTTGTCACTGATGTTACCTTTTCAACTTTAAATATTATCTTTAAGTCTTTATATATTGTTCTAACATATATAGGTACTTAATTTATATAATTATTGTTTTTTGCCTATAATCAAGGTGCAAATATAAAAACAGCTGATTTTCAAAGTACTATACTAATGTAAATATTTTGGCCCTTTCTGCTAAGATTTCTGATGTGGAAGCTCCTGGTTGTCAGATGTTATTTTTTTTTGCTACACTGGGAAGAGAAAAAGGTTTAGCCTTTCTTTCTTCTTTTTCTTTTAATGTTTATTTATTTTTGAGAGACAGAGACCCAGCATGAGTGGGAGAGGGGCAGAGAGAAAAGGAAACCAAATCCAAAGCAGGCTCCAAGCTCTGAGCTGTCAGCACAGAGCCCAACGGGGCTTGAACTCACAAGTTATGAGATCGTGACCTGAGCCAAAGTTGGATGCTCAGCCAACTGATCTACCCAGGCGCCCCAAAGGTTTGGCCTTTCTTAACTTGACTGCTGAACTGTGTAGGTCCTTTTAAATGATGACACTTTCTCAAAGTTGGTTTGTTGGTAATGTTGCTGGAAATCCATGGGTGAGCTTCCCTAGAGCGGGGCTTAGCAAACTATGAGCCACAGGCCAGCTTGGCTGTTTTCCTGGGACACAGCCACACCCGTTTGTTTATTTATTGTCTACACCGGCTCTGTGCTGCAACTGCAGAATTAAGTAGTTGCAACAGAGTCAGAATTATCCACAAGCCTAAAATATTTATTATCTGGCCTTCGGCAAAAAAAAAAAAAGTTTGCCAACCCCTGCTCTAGATTGCTGTCGACTTGCCGTCATTCAGTATGTCCAGATTCTGCCACATAAGTAACTACATTCCTGTAAACCCTACTCTCCGGCTTCCATTTGGACTGATGCATGGGTCTCATTCTTCCTTCTGGTCAGTTAACTAAGTTGAATCCATTATTTCCTGAATCCAAATTTCCTCTTGATTTACTATCTTCAATTTGCCATTGGCTTCCTAATTAACAGTAGAAAGTTTGCAGAGGAATTACATTTTCTAGATTCTTTTATATCTGAAAATGTCTTTTCAATTAAACACAGTGAATAATTAGTCTGGGCAGAACTGTAAGTTAAAAATTATTTTCCCTCTGAATTTTAAATGTACTGTTTACTGTCTTTTAGCTGACAACACAGCTGCTGACCAGTTCCATGCCTGGAGGCGTCTACCTTGGAATTATATATTAATGTCCATACACATACAGGCTCTTTCAGTCCAGGAGGCTAGCTCTTTGAAAATCTTTAGTATTCTTTCTTTCCTTTTTTTTTTTCCCTACGATAAATCATGTCTCTCCTTTGAGAGGGCAGGAAAATATGAATTCCATTTAGAAAGATTTCCATCAATTTTTTTTATTATCATAGGTGACACATGATGTTACATTAATTTCAAGCATAAACATAGTGATTCAACAACTCTATATATTCATCACAAGTAGCTACCATCTGTCAGTATACAACACTATTACAATACCATTAACTATATTCCCTATGCTTTACCTTTTATCTCAATTCTAATTCATTCCATAGCTGGAGGCCTGTATCTCCTACTATGCTTCATGCCATTTTTCTCACCTGAGCTCTATTAGTCTATTAGTCATTTGTGGAACCCCTGGATTGAGATTTTACTATCTTAAACATTACATTCATATATTTGGTGTTTGCTTTGTCCTTTGTAGGTAAATTTGTTCCAGTTTCTAGCAAACATCTTCAACTATATCTACATAATTCTATCTTCCAAGATTTCTGTTGGGTATTTTTTATCATTGAATTTCCAGGTATTTCTCTATTTTTTTTTAATTTCTTTTCATGTCCAGATCTTTCTTGATAGATGAAATATATTATAGCACATCATCATTGTTTCTTTTAGTTTTGTTGTTTCTGTTTTTTTTTATTTTTTGCCTCTCCTTCATACTGTATACTCTTCTCATATGTCAAGTAATCCTTGGCTCTCCATTCATATTCACAAATAGGCACTGAATGGTGGTTCTATGTGAGAATGTAAATGTGTCTACAGTAGGTGGCATTTTGGGTGGTTAGAGGATTGTTTTATTGGAGATACTCAAACCCAGTATGTGGTTTGTATTTTACTTGGGAATATTCATTATCTTTTTTCTCTTTTTTTAAAAACCTTTTTATTTATTTATTTTTTTAAATAGTTTATTGTCAAGTTGGTTTCCATATAACACCCAGTGCTCATCCCCATAAGTGCCCTCCTCCATGCCCATCACCCCCTTCCCCTCCCCCTACCCCATATGCCCTCAGTTTGTTCTCAGCATTCAGTTTGTTCTCATTATCTTTTTCTAAAATCTTTTGATATTATGTAGGAGTTAGTGGATAACTCTTCCTTATAAAATTTTAAAGCTATACCCTTGCTTTTTTGGGGTCCTTACTTCTCACTCTTGCCCTTTGCTATAATAAGTACATCTAAGCCAGAAGTCCATCTGTGTTTCTACCATGAAATTTTCTCTCTCAACAAAGCAAACTCTTGCTTCCCTCTCCCTTTCTATGAACTATTATACCCATTAATACTCCTACTCCTCAATCATCTTCTATTTTTAAATATTTGCTACAACTCTTATCCACTGGAGTCCCATGTTTTGTCCTTTGTCCCCAAGGGTTTATGCCTAATATTTTCCTTTTCTGTTATTAGAGAAGCCTCATAGAGGGAAAGGAGTTAAGCGTATAATACACTACTATCTTTAACCAGAAGCCAAGCCTACTATATTTTAAATGGTCTACAAAATAAGATAAGTACTGGAAATACCTCAAAGATAAATATATTGATTTCTAATATATTGATTTCTGACTTTCTCCCTTGTTTTTAACTCTTAAACCCTTTTCATGTCATTTTTCATTACATGAAGTGAGACTACCAGAATTACTTCCTATGTATCTTCCCAAACAAATGTAAACATTTAACATTAAACATCAATCAATAATTTATATCATCCAAAATAATGTTATTTGAAGAACATGCTGTACTTCCTTATGATTAATAAAAGTAAGTGATGGATTGAGAAATAGGCTGATCTGGTTTATTTCAAGATAGCAGCTACTGTATGGAAATACAAGTTTTATGATATCTCAAATAAAAATTTCTTTATGTAGTCAGACTAAATGCAATATATTTTACTCTTTAATTCTTTTGTTTTCTGATTGTTGTTCTTTTCTAATCAGAAAGAAACATAGTATCCATGATAAGTGACATATAGCTTTCATTTTTTCCATTAACATAAACATTAACACTGTCACATTCATGATTTTCTGTGCAATGAAATCCAGAGTAATCATTTGACCTTCCATTATTTAAAAATGGAGCAACAAAAAATAAGCAACAACAAACATATTTGGCATATTTCTTTGTTCTGCTTGCAGTCTTTTATGCCTTCACAAAACACTTTTTAAAAGTTTCTGAAAATTCTACTGTTTATTAATCTCAACTTCAAAGAATTATAGAATATTCATTCACAGTACTACAAATGTATTTCTCTTTACTTCTGTCTTCCATTTGCCTAAATTTAATGCTTAAAAAAATTCTTCCAATACTATGTGATTAAATTTAGGAAATACTTGAAACATGGTAATATTGCAGTTGTCAGCCATTTCTTGAGCTTTTCATCTAATAAATAAGACTAGATTTTGTTTCTCTTGCATTAGCAGATGCTCTTTCAGAGTTTAATTAGTAGAGTTGAACAAATTATATTCCTTCTCAGACATGACAGGTGTCATCTAATCTTGGGTGGTTATTGATATTCATGACTAATTTGGAGACATTGAAAATGAAACAGTCTGGAATTTGGACTTGTAGGTACCATACTAAAAGTGTTGATCTTAAATGGATTAAAAAATCTAAGGTTCTGGGGTGCCTGGGTGCCTCAGTTGGTTAAGCATCCAATTTTGTTTAGGTCATGATCTCGCTGTTGTAGAAGTCCAGCCCCACATCTAGCTCTGTACTGAAAACTAAGAGCCTGGAGCCTGTTTAGGATTCTGTGTCTGCCTCTCTCTCTCTCTGCCCTTCCCCTACTCATACTCTGTCTCTCTGTATCTCAAAACATTTTTTTAAAAAAATCTAAGGATCTGCTTAAGAAACATGTTCCAAGAAGTCCAGATTGGTAAGAACTTTCAAGGTCTACAGTCCACGTACTGTTTATATTCTTGAGGACAACAGGGTTATCATACTGGATGAGAAAATTAACTACCCCAGCAATGAGAGTGGGCCTGTGGACGTCATGGAGAAGAGCGTGTTTGTCTCTCACTAGGATTCCAGAATGTATGGATGTCTTCTGGACATTTCAGAATTAACTAATTCTATTATTATCAGTGGCTTATTGAAGCAAGTTTGAAGGCCCTAATATTTTTAATTTTTTCCTTAATTTCATAATTAGCTTAGTGACATGTTATTTTATGTTAACTACTTAAATTTATACCTAATACCTACTTAATTATTACTATTTTCACCTAATAGGAAGCAATGAGTAAAAGTGTATTTAAAAATAGTGTTTTTTCCTAGTTTTAAAGTGGCTAAAGCTGAATTTTTACCTCCCTAACACTTTACAAGCAACATTTGCATAATTTCTAAGGTGGCACTCAGTAATAGAGATAACCGTTCTGGATTTTAACTTTTTATATCTGTCAAGAATGAGATGTATGAAAGCATATTCCAAATGAAGAAAGCAAAATTTTACAGTAGTAATACAATCATAAATTGAGAAAAATATCTGCCAAAAAGGTAGGAGTTTTTAATACACTTCCTTTAAGTATTGTTAGATCAACAAGGAAAAAAAATCAATAAGGCTAGAGGATGTGAGCAATACAATTAACAAATTCTATGAGGAATATAAGCTCTTTAAAAAGGGATTTGTTAAAATAAGTTATATGTAATAATAGTATGGAAACTACATATATAGTTGAGACTTGGACAGCACAAGTTTGAACTGTACAAGTCTTCTTAAAAGCATTTTTTAATAGTACAGTACCCAGTACAGTACTCAGTTTGACATATTTTCTTAACATTTTATATTCTTTAGCATGCTTCATTGTAAATGTACAATATATAATACATACAACATACAAAATATGTGCTAATCAACAATTTATGTTGTTGGTAAGTCTTTCAGTCAACAGTAGTTAAGTTGTGAGGACTCAGAATTAATATGCGGATTTTGACTGCTTGAGGTCAGCAACCCTAAGCCCCACATTATTCAAGTATCACCTGTACTGGAATAATAAGCAAATATAAGAGTCTTAAGTATATACAGAAAAATTCTATATATTATGGCTGCAACTTTTTGAAAAGAAAAATTTTAACTTTATACTTAGGAAATAGGTTAGGAAGATATGCACCAAAATCAGATTGCATTCCAGGTATTAGGCCTCTGGGTTTTTCTCTTCTTTCATGTTTTTAATCAAGTAAATTTTCTTATTTTATTTTATTTTATTTTTATTTTTATTTCTGAGAGAGAGACAGCATGAGCAGGGGAGGGTCAGAGAGAAGGGGGTACACAGAATCTGAAACATGCTCCAGGTTCTGAGCTAGCTGTCAGCACAGAGCCCGATGCAGGGCTTGAACCCATGAACCATGAGATCATGACCTGAGCCAAAGTCAGATGCTTAACCAACTGAGCCACCCAGGTGCCCCAATTTTCTAACTTTAATAACATTGAATTTTTTTGCTTCTTATAACTGATAGCATCCATAGCTTAATTAGCAGCAAGATTTCCTTCCTAGGTTGTACATATAATAATGGGACATATTACAGTCTAGGACTCAATAAACTCTATCTTTTGAATAAGTAAAAATAATGAAGCATAAACTTTTTAAAAAGATCCAGTTTGATGAATGTCTTCTTAAAGACAAAAGTGATTGACTAAAATGTACCTCTAATTGGGTTTACATTACTGAAAATAGTAATTTAACATGAAACAAACTTTCTAAATGTTTATTTTATTAGAATATCTGCCTCTTATTATCCCTTGAGAGTAAATAAAATCACGGTGAACTGTCTAGAGTTCTGAATCATGGTTTAATTTACTGAGATGTTAGTTATTATCTATGCATTTTTTCTTTATGATAAAATGATCTAATATTATAATTTTATTTATAAATATTTAGTATATTAAAGATATGCTTTTATTGCTATTAAAAACTTGTATAATGCTATTTTCAATAATAATTCAGGACACTTACTGGCTGTTTTAGTCAAAATAATTGTCTATGAATATTTGGAAATGCTTTTTTCCTCATTTCTGAAAACATTTTGACCACTACAGTTGACAATCCACTAGCTTCTCTTAGTCATGCTTGTCTAAACACAAACCTTCCACTGTGAATACTGATCATTTTTATTGCCTGACTGAATTCCAAAATGTCTTATTTGTGCTAGTGCAGGAATTCACACAAACTGAGGTAAATAATATTCTCTCATGGCTCCTCTCTCAAATAAGACTCTCAATTTTCACATAGAGAGTTAAATACTGATGAAGGTTTCTATTGTAAGGATGTCTGTTGAATCACACATGCATTCGGTGAATGGTAGTTCCCTATGATAGACACTGGAGATTAAAATGAAGACAAAACCCCTGTGAGAGTTTGAGAGAAGTGACATTGATAGAAGAGTGTAAAAGGGTACATTGGAGAGTAATAAATCTTACTTAAAAGGATATTATCCAGCCTAAAATGGAAGCTATATTTAAGAACTCACTCTGCGCTAAGCTTTGTGCTAAGAGCCATCCATATATTATCACAAATAGGGGTTTAAAAAAACACACAAATTATTTTTTTCCAGTCACAAATCCAAAGTCAGTATCACTGGGTTAAAATCAGGTATTGTCAGTACTGACTCATTCTGGGAACTTACTTGTTTCCTTGACTTCCAGCTTATAAAGGTCACCTGTATTCCTTTGCTTGTATCCCCTTCTCCGTCTTCAAAGCCAACAGCACAGCATCTTCAAATATCTCTCTGACACTCTTTCCTCTGTTTCCTTCATCCCATCTTCCCTGACTGTCCCTCTTGCTTCCCTCTTCTAAAGACCCCTTGTGATTACCTTGGCCCCACCTGGATCACTCAGAATAATCACATCTCAGGATCTTTAACACATCTTCAGAGTCCCCTTTTCTAAATAAGGTAATATGTTCACTTTTCTGTGGATTAGAAATTAGATATCTTTGGGGAGCCATTATTCAACTGACTATGGCTACTAAACTAAATAAGAGATCAAGATAGGAAAATGGGTTTTAAGCAATGCTGTTGATTGAATTGTGTGCCCCCAAAATTCATATGTTGAAGCCCTAACCCCTAATGTGTCTGTATATGAAAATAGGTCTTCTAGTTTTAATTAAAGATAAATGAGGGGCACCTGGGTGGCTCAGTCGATTAATCGTCCAACTCAGGCTCAGGTCATGATCTCAAGCCCCACATCAGGCTCTGTGCTGACAGCTAGCTCAGAGCCTGGAGTCTGCTTCAGATTCTGTGTCTCCCTCTCTCACTGACTCTCTCCTGCTCACGCTGCTTCTCGCTCTCAGAAATAAATAAAAACATTAAAAATTTAAAAAAAAAGATAAATGAGATCCTCAGAGTGGAGTCCTAATTTGATAGGAATGGTGGATTTAGAGGAAGAGAAGAGAGAGATAGCTCTCTGTTTGGCCTTATTAAAGAATGGCCATGTGAAGACACAAAGCAAAGATGGCTGTCTGCAAGCCAGGAAAAGAGCTCCAATCAGAAACTGAATCAGCTGGCACCATGATCTTGGACTTCCCAGTTTTCAGAACTATGAGACAAAAAAAAAATTGCTGTTGTTTAAGCCACTTGTTTATAGCAGCCTAAGCAATCTAATATAGGACATGATAAGATGGCCCCTGGTTTATACAAGTCTGAAGTTCAAGAGAGAGTCTGAGCTACAGGTTTAGATTTGGAACTTCACAGCCAAGAGGCAGTAGTTGTGGTGAAGGATATTACCCTGTGACAGATAGTATGTATACTGAAAAGGAGATATAGCTAAGGAAAGAACCATTTGTTTCTAGTAACACTTATACAATGCAGAGTGCTCAGCAGCCTGATTGTGGGAGGAGGGACTGGCAAGTGGTTGAGTTGGTCCTGAGTTTCGTTTGCAGAGAGGAGGCAGGTGGCTGAAGGGCAAGTGGAAGTATTTGATAACAATAATAGGAGTTGCTAGAGGAAGTAGGAGGAATCTTTACTTCCCATAACTCTGCAAAGCAGGGTTTTATAAGGTTTTATAAGGAAACCGAGACTTGAAGACATCGAGTAACTTTCTCTGGGTCACAGAGATTTTATAATTAGATTTTATTCCTAACATCATTCTTGCAATGAAAAAATGGAGAATCAATTTTGATAGGTCATCATGCAGAATTTTGAAATGCAAATACTTAGTCTAAAGAGGAGCTCTTTCAGTATCCCTTCAAGCAAGTAGGAAGTAGTGTGAGACACCCTCTGGTAGAGGCTAATACTCTAAATTGAAAAGGTGTTCTGGGGTAAAGGGATCAGTGAATTTGAAAAGTCAAAATGTTATGAATAAGAGTATTGAATACGTAAGTAATATACTGGACTTGTGATGTCAGAAATAGAGACAATTTTTAATCTCCTTAAGGACAAGGTTGCATTTGGGAGCATGTTTTACCAGAAAAGAATAAAAAGTGGGAGGTACAGGCTTCCAGTTACGGGATCAGTAAGTTACAAGGATAAAAGGCACCAAATAGAGTGTATAGTCAATGAATGGTATTGTAATAGCACTATGTGGTGACAGATGGCAGTAGCCACACTTGTGGTGAGCATAGCATAACATATAGACTTGTCAAATCACTGTTGTACACCTGAGAATGATGTCACATTGTGTGTCAGCTATACTTGAATTAAAAAGAAAAGTTAATTAATTTAATTCAACTAATAAAAGAAAATAATCCTGTGCCTGAATCATGCAGTTAAATCCTCAACCCTTCCTTGGTGGTGCACACAGAAACTTCAAGCATATGGCAAATTCATTTATTCAGCAAGTGACTGAGTGCCTATTTGATGCCAGGAGTCTTGCTAAGTACTGAGATAGAAAGGTCAATGAGATTATAGTCTCTGCCTTTAGGATGTTCAAAGTTAGTAAGGAAAAACCTGAGTTAATAGTTGAAACCAAGAGGTACTGGCACTAGAATAATTGTTGGTCCAGGGTATGAAGAAGCATAAATGAAGGAGCAGTCAGCTGAGCCTTTTGAAGGTATGTTTATAGAACAAACAACTTCAAATTATTATTAATGAATCAATCACATAATATTTTCTTGTCAGGTTGTTGCCTGCCTCTTAACTCACTACCATGTGTCCTGATAGTAAAGGCAGAATTTTATTGAAAAGCAACGGCCCCTTTTGCCTCAAGTATATAAACAAAGACAAATTTTTATCAAATACAGAGCTTTGACAGCAATAGATGTATTTGCTGTGTGCATGCATAAACATCAAATACTGTCTTGAAAAGTGCATTTAGAAGCATTGCTACAGGCATGCCTATGATCATAGAGTTTGGCCACTCCTGACAACTGACTGGGATGTGAAATTGGAGGCTGATTATGAACAAAAGGACGTGTCGGCTAGGAAGTTAGTGTAAAGAAACACTGTAGTGCACCAAGCATTAAAATATAATGTAGCTGTCCAAAAGTTGGAGGAAAGGAGGGAGGGAAATAAGTCCACTGAAGTCATGGGTCAACTTTCCAGGCTGCTGGAATCATTATATTCACAATGCTATCAGACTTAACTGCCATGTCTTAATGCTTCTGAATTACTACCTTGTGTCCTTTTACCACATTCAAATCACAAAAATTGGAAAGAATTATGACATAAAAAAAAATTTGCCCAGAATGAAAAAAAGAGGCTGTCTAATATTTGGAATGTAGTCTGGGGGAAAATGGACAATATGGGATAATGTGTTACTTAATTCATTCACTGAAAAAGTCCTTACCCATTGTTTGATGAGGAAGTTAAAAAACTCCTTCACAGGTCTTACAGAAACTGTTTCCTGACCTAGATTTTAAAAGCCTAGCTGTGAAGGATACTTAGAATAACATATTTAACATATTTAGCATGTCTTTTGTGGTATAAGGATAATTTTAAAAGACTTAATAGTTACATGGAAACTTTGTAGGACCCAAAAAGCTTGGCAAGTATTTACACATTAATCTTTATCTCTCAAAAAGTAACTAGGTGGTAAGTATTTAAACCCCACCCCACCCCGCCTCTTGGGCCAATGATACTAAAGCAGAAAAAAAGTAATATGAGTTCTCCTAATACCACAAAACAAGTGAGTGGTGAAGGTAGAAACAGAGGACCCATTTTCTAAAAGCCTGTCCTCTCTCATGTCTTAACTCTTCCTATTGACAAGTCTGGTTAAACATGAGAAACCTTGCATCATGTTGAATCTTTCTGTGATAGTGAATCAGAAGCATTCAATATCAAGTCTCATTTCAACTGGTGTGAAATTATAACTTTTCTTTAAAAATGTTATTCTCTTTCGTATGTAGAAGATGTGCTATGTATTGTGGAGAAATTCAACAGAATAGTCATAAGTCCTTGAATACAATTGGGTAGGTGACCCTTCTGATAACATTAATAATATTGGAATTTATCTTAAGACCTCAAGAGACTAATATATACCTCTATAACTAAATTAAAAATTGGTTATATTTTTTTCCTTTATGCCTCTTCTTTTTTAACACTTTCTTTATATGACACTTAAAAATATTCTTCCTGTTACTTTCACATGCAGGAAGGAAAGTGGATTGTGCATGGTTAGGTTAAAAAACAAAAACAAAACTGAATGCAGAAGATACTGAGGCCTCTCTTAACTGTATGCAATGAGAAGAAAACAAAGGATACTATGCAATTTTTTAAAATGTTATCATATTGGAAAATCCCTGTCCTCTAAGATATCCCAACTTTGTGTCTTGAGGCTTTTTTCTCTTGATTAATTCATTTCATTAATTCAATAAATATTAGAGTTGTTTATTATATACTAGGCACTATGGATATAACAGAAAATAGAGATGTTAAACTCCATGCCTTCATGACTTACATTATAGTTGATATGGTCAAGGGGAGATTTTTAAATGGAGCAATACCTAACAAATGTGTAAAATAGTTAAACATGAATTTCACAGAAATTTCAAATAGTCAGAAATGCTATACAGTAAATATATTATGCTAATACTCGCAAGCCAAAAGATCCCAGGGACATACTGTAGTTTTAAAAGTTGGGTTTATTGCTCATTTTAGCAAGAGAAAAACACACAACATGTGGAACTGTGGTATGTGTCAGTAATGGAAATTTAAATGAAACCTATTGAAGGCTTTGGGCTTTGATTGGGTGATTTAGGCAAAGGAAGCAGATTAGATTAGATGCTGTCAGAAAGCAGCAGCAATTCTGTAATTGTGTATGTGTTTGGTGTTTTCCTATTAGTATTTTTTATTCTATTTATTTTTATTGACACACATATAGTTGACACACAATATTACATTAGTTTATAGTGGACAACATAGTGATTCAACAATTCTATGTGTTATGCTATATTCATCACAAGTGTAGCCTCCACCGGCCGCCGTAAACACTATTATAATACCATTGACTATATTCCCTGTGCTGCACCTTCTGTCCCTGTGACTTATTCGCTCCATAACTGGAAGCCTGAACTTCCCACTCCCCTTTGCCCTTTTTGCTAACCCCCTACCCTCTCCTCTTTGGTAATCACCAGTCTGTTCTCTGTATTTATAGATCTATTTCTGCTTTTTTCTTTATTTGTTCATTTTGTTTTTTAGATCCCACACATAAATGAAATAATATGGTGTTTGACTGTGTGACTTTTTTCACTTAGCATAATACCCCCTAGGTCCAACCATGTTATTGCAAGTGGTAAAGTCTCATTCTTTTTATTGCCTGAGTAATACTCCATTCTATATACATGTTGCATATATACATCTTCTTTATCCATTTGCCTATTGATGGACACTTAGGTTACTTTCTTATCTTGGCTATTCTTAATAATGCAGCAAGAACATGGGAATGTAGATATATCTTCAATATCTTGTTTTCATTTTCTTTGGAAATACCCAGTAGTGGAATTACTGGATCATATGTTATTTCTTTTTTTTTTTTTTAATTTTTTGAGGAACCTCCTACTGTTTTCCATAGTAGCTGCACCAATTTACATCCTACCAACAGTGCTTCACCCTGTTGATGAGGTAGGGATTCTTTCCTTAGGGTCATGGGATGCCAAACACACAGCACCTTTTGTTAGCCATAAGAGATTGATAGATATTTATCAATTACATGTACTCTCAACCAAGGGGGGAAGAAGACACCACACACCACACAGGACTACCTGGAGGTTGTACTTGTGAACCTAGCAAACAACCAGGGGACTCTAGGAGATAAGACGTGTAATACCAAGAGCATAAGGCAATCATTCCACAGACTGGCAGGAAAGGGAAACCTGCTACATGGGGATAAAGAAGAACTATATAGGAGCCATTTGATAAAGAGGGATATTTGGCTAGAGGACCATATATATGGGAGCTGAGTGGGAGGGAGAGCCTGTGGGAAGGCTGTTTGAGGCCTTCCCAGTTTCCCCCAGATATTAAAGCAGCTCATAATATTGGGCTTTAATTTTAGGACTTATACCACAATATCTTAATGAATCTTATATTTACAGAGGAGAGACTAGAACAAGGGTAAGGATATAATTGGTAAAGAAATAGCCATTACTCATTCTAGCCAAGAGAGGAGTGCATGTTTAGTATTTTGGCATGTGACCTTGCCTTTGTCTGTGCTTAGACAAAGTATTCAGGTGCCTTCCTCTGTCTCATTTTATCATGGTCTCAGGGTAACCTTGTCAAGGCTGGTATAGTGTGTCTCAGCCTAGCTCTGAGATTGAGGCCAGCTTCTGATTGTAGAGCTGCTAATTTTTTTCTTTCTTATTTAGAAGGAACTGATGGTGGTGAGGATTAAATTAGATAATTGATGAGAGAAAGTTTTCTGGAGGAGGAACCTTAAATCTTGTCCTTTAGTGCTAATAAGAAACCATCCACATAGAGGAGGTTAGCGACAAGGGAGGAAAGGATACAGTTTGTGGAGAGCATTCTTCTCAGAGGGAAATAGCAAGTGTGAAAAAAAACAAAAAACATACTTCATTATACCCAAGAGATATGTTCTAAAAAGCCATCAGAAATGCAGCTCTTTGCTTCAGTGACTCCCAAGGGTTTGGAGGTAGGGGAAACCAGAATATCAGAACATGGGGGAGAAAATTTTGGAAAGCTTCCAGTAGATTATGAGGTGACAGTCCCTCAAATGGATGGTCCCTCACCACCTCCACCAGTCTCTCAAAGTTTTAATTTGGTTATGTAGACTTTATATGGAAAATCTAATACTGTTATTATAATATAATAACAAAATACAAACAATAGTAAACATCCCAGACAGCAGTAAATGGTAGTTATAAGCAGAGATACTGGAGCCAGACTTCCTGGGTTCAAATCACAGTTTTACTACTTTCTAGTTGTGTCTCCATAGGCAAGTTATTTAGCCCATGTATCTAAGCTTCTTCATCTGTAAAGTGAGGATAATAATGATACCCATCACAAAGGTTTGTTGTCAAGATTAAAATATATATATAGTTTTTAGACCTGGTTCATGGTAAGCAATGTATAAGTGCTACCTGTGTAATAATGATTGGAAAAGAAAAAAAAAACTATAGTTCACACCATGTTCTTATAGCCAATGAGTTAACAATGCACTAACCAGTATATAAAAATGTTCACACATTGAGGAATAACTTATCTTACTTATGGTTATATGCAGGGCCTCCTCTCTTGCTACAAGGACAAAAATATAATGGATCAGTCTTTGACAATATCTTAAGCTATGTATTGGATTTAAAATACTTTTTCCTCTCTGATATGTCTGATACATCCAGGCCTACCACAGATAAAGGTTTTAATATATCGCATGACTGCAATTTTTGGACTTGCCTAAAGAATGCACTAGGAGTCTCAGATCTTTAATTGAGGCAACCATATTTAGTGCCACTGAAATAAGTGTGATAACAGCTTGATGGTGCAAAGTTTGACATGAAGAAAACGCCTACCTGGTGATAATAGGATACATAAATTTCAGAGAACAGAAAACCAAAGAAAATTAACCCTCTGCCTGTCTTGATCAAATAACACCAGAGTTTTCTATTCATTTTACTATATTCAAAAGTTTATTTGGATTACTATGAAATGCTAACATAAAATCACTCGGGTTATGGGCTCATGACAGGTGAGGAGTTTTAAAATATTGGTGTGTTTTATTTTTACTAGCAAACTTATTAAAGCAAAATAAAAGAAAAAAAAGAAATATATGTTTTGTTG
Source organism: Crocuta crocuta (assembly GCF_008692635.1). NCBI lineage: Eukaryota > Metazoa > Chordata > Mammalia > Carnivora > Hyaenidae > Crocuta > Crocuta crocuta. The sequence goes on along the minus strand of NW_027531917.1, from coordinate 5,337,221 downwards.
TGGATATTTATAACAAACCACCATGATCTGAGAAGGAATTTAAGTATCTTAGTAGGCCAGCATGTGTAAGACTTTAACTTAAACATACGTACGTACCTTTTCTCTCAATGTTCAGAGCCTCAGTAGAAAAATGTTGAACATCTCTACCAATTCCCATTGTTTTATGTCTGAGAGAAAAATCTTTAAATTGTTTTTTAATTACAAAACTGAAAAGTACAGCTTCTTTTTCCTGTGAACATAAACATTTAACCTCTAACAGGTTGAGAGCATCATTAAGTAAAAAAGATTTTTTTCTTGTTTTGATGTCAAATTAAACAAGATGTTTAAACTCTAATATCATATGCAGTGAACTTAGGGACCTCATTCTAGTCTGTGTGTTTTGTTTGCTTGTTTGTTAGTTTAACATACAGAGAATAAACTCTCTTATTAGACTGCTTTCTATTTCTAATAGACATGTTTACACATAATTTAGAAGCAACATTTTGGCTTGTTACCTTCCTATTTTTCACTTAAAAAATATCTTAGCATTTATACCAAAATGGACTTACTATTCATGTATAGTCAACATTTAGTTGACTATAATGAGTTGGTCAAAAAAAATATGGATAATTGAAATCTGTGGTACTTCAAAATTTAATTTGGTCCCCTACACAGCATTGAACTATTAGCTACACCTGCTAGCTATTAACCAACTGAAGATATTTTAATTTTCATTTCTCTCACCCTTGTAAAGATCCATATAATTTAAAGTACATGAATAGCACTTTACAGTTGATAAGCACTTTTATCTATATCACTTTTGATCTTCCCAATATCTCTATTAGGAAGGGACATTATAGAAGAACTTATATATAGGAATATTTTATTATTATCTTTATAGATTAATAAATTGGTGATCAAGCATCATGCTCTTAAGCAAATGTAGGTTATTGGCCTCAGAAAAGTTAAGTCTGGAATTTCAAGTTTTATTGAATTTATTTCATTGCACTAAGAAAACTTCCAAACTTCTTTCCCACCATAACCCCATTAGTCACCCTTGTGTCTTTATGGCTTCTGATCTTTGAATCATTGTCTTCACTCTTCTCATTCCCTCTATGTATCTGTCTGGAATGTTACTGCTTTTCTTGAATATCCAAATTGTACCTATCGATCAACATCCAGCAAAAGTTTCACCTGCTCCAGGAAGTCTTCTAGTTGCCATTGTTCTTACTTAACTAATATACCATTTGCAGAGATTGGTTCCTATGTTCTTGAATGTTTTATTTATTCAGCTAAACTTTTCTACTAAACTGTAGGCTCCTAAGAACAGGGACCAAGTCTTATACTTCTTTGAAACTCACAGCACTCTAACACTGGATATATTTATATGTATACATGTATGAATATGTGTGTGTATAGTAAATTAGTGATAAATATTTGCCTGTTATTCATTACTGCCCAGTGAAGCCATTGCTGAGCCATAAATCATCTTACTATATTTGTATTCCAACCATGTGACTTGTAATTTAGCCTGTATAATCACCTATTATAGTTGAGTTTGATGGATTCATTTCAACATGTTCATATACTGGTTGACCCTAGCACTGATTTCTGGTAGTAGTGAAGCTCAGGCATATGGTCTTCAGGATCAAATCCACTACACATGCCTGATGGATTCCCTGAATAGAGCAGACATTTAGCCCATATATCAGTATTGAGATCAGGAAGAGGAAATGTTAGGCAGTGACTGCTTTTCGATAGAATTACATTAGCATCACCGATTCTGCTAGTCATAATTTCTCTGCAGATCAGGGAGATCTATCAATGGCAGTTCTGTGCCTTACCATATGAAATGATGGTATAAATGATGCTGATCAAGCATGTCATCATTATAAGTTTAATTTTTAAGAAAGAAATCTCCATATGGAAATGACACAGTTGACAGTCATTATGTTAAAAAATGATAACTTATGACAGTTCAGTTCTTCACGAATGTAAGTATTCTCCTTAAACAAAATTACTTTTGTTCACATTTTAAGGAGAATTTGGAGAAGTCTGTAGTGGACGATTGAAGACACCAGGGAAAAGAGAGATCCCCGTTGCCATCAAAACTTTAAAAGGTGGCCACATGGATCGACAAAGAAGAGATTTTCTAAGAGAAGCTAGTATCATGGGTCAGTTTGATCACCCAAATATCATTCGGCTGGAAGGTGTTGTCACAAAAAGTAAGTATTGATTTTCTTTATTACCTCTTTTATATATCTCTATCTCAGTTCCTTAGAAACAAACAAATGAAAAACCTTACTAGCAATACCACAGCCAATAAGAGGATAATTTAGTTTAGGGGGCACCTGGGTCACTCAGTCGGTTAAACATCTGACTTCAGCTCAGGTTATGATCTTGCGGTTCATGAGTTCAGCCCTGCTGATGGCTAAAAGCCTGGAGCCTCCCTCTCTCTGCCCCTCCCCTGCTCATGCTCTCTCTCTCTCTTTCTCTCTCAAAAATAAATAAAATATATTATTTTTTTTTTAAAAAGAGGATAATTTAGTTCAAATATCATCTTCTGAACCCCTCAGAATCTTGATATGAGACTGTGACATTATTAGAGTTGGCATTGGTCACCAAACAGCTTTGAAATGGTATTTTTTCCTTGTAAATCATTTGCTAATTTAACATGAAGTAATGAATCAAAAGTAAAGGGCTATATATTTTTTTCTAATTTCTATAATCTGTTCACTTAGTCTAAAGCTGTTAAAATTTCAGTATTAATAGAAGAAACAATTAAAATACTTTAGTTATTAAGGTAAAATACTTCTTGGAAATAAATTTCATGTACAAATATGGATGCTTTGTCTGAAGTAAAATGTCTAAACAAAAAAATTTATATGTAACCCATCTACATAAATGCTATTAGAACTAAATTATTTTAATTTATATAAAATGGAAAAAAACTATAACTTCAAGGAGAGAAATTTTCATTTTTACAGAAATAGTGAGCTCAAAGCCATTCCTTTGAAGTTTCTTAAAAATACAAAATTAATCTTATACTCTAAAAAATAGATTGCTATACAATCACTTTTATTTGAATAATGACAGGATATAAACCTTAACTCTATTTCTCCTTATTCACTAATGAACTATAATATATAAAACCCAATAGAGAATGGCATTAAAAAACTCAAAACATAATTTAAATCTTTGAGAAGTTTTTTTTCATAAAATTGATATTTCTTTTAAACCACTTATATGAAATTGAAATTTCATGTCCTATTTGAAAACAGGCAAGTGTAAAAGCTTACTAAAAGCCTATAATTGAGTATGTGTATGAAACTCCTAAGTCCCTCTCCAACGCATTGACCAACATGCTGCACAAGGGGAACAGAAGATAGCAGATAGCCTTGAAGGGCTGGAAGACACAAAAGAGTGCTTTTGATGACAGGTGTTGCACTGGTGTGTTACATTAGTTGCCTTAAAGGAGACTTCCAGTGTGTATGTTCTTGTGTTGTTCTCTCCGTTGATTCTGGGCTTTTCTGGGTGTCCCTGTGGAAGCACCTTACACGCTTGCACTTTGGAGCTTGTTGCTTCCTGTTACCCAGCCTCCAACCCTTAGCAAAGCCAGTCTATATGGTGAGGCTTTGGGCAGTATTGCAAAGAGGAGGAAAACAGGAACATCCAGTTGACAGATCTATCTGATTTGCCCACATACAGTTTGCACTTAATGCCAGGCTTGTGATAAACCATCTCAGACATTGTAACCTCTCCCCACTACCACCACCACCAAGACCAGATGGCTATAGCCACAGTTGACATCTTGTAGAGCAAAGGAACCACCTACCTCAATCTAGTCATCCCATAAAATCATGAGAGAAGATCAATGTTGCATTAAGCCACCAAGTTAAGAAAACGTAGAATTCTACCCCTGCCACTTAAGAGTTATACAACTTTAGGTAAATTATTTGCCATCTCTCTCCTTTATTTCCACCTCTGCAAAAATAAGACCAACATAACTCCTACTCCATAGGAATAACTGTAAAGATTAAATTTGTAAATGTATAAAGTGTTTAGCATAGTATGTGTCATAAAAAGCTACATTAAATGATAGCCATTATTGGTGCTGTGTGCCAGGCACTTTACACATACAGTTGACCATTTCATTTCCACAGCAACTACTATGAGTATCATCATCCACTGAAGCTCAGACAGGTTAATTAACCTGCAGAAAGACCTCTAACCCATAGTAAGTAGCATGGCTGGTATTCAGGCTGAGGTCTTTTTGACTCTAAAACCCATGACATGTATATGAGTGTTGGGTTTTTTTTTCTTTTTCTATATTACAGTGAATGAATCACTTTTATACTTAAATTTACCTTTATCTTATCTGAATTAAATAACATTAAATAAATGGCAATCTGAATAAAATAATATAATACCACTAAAATTTAGGTTAGTAAAATGAATCACCTCTAAAATGTAAAATTTGTAAAGATCCAGCTATGCCATAATAGCTAGCAAAGACTATAATCTAAATGAGAAAGACAGAAGGAGAGAGAAGAAATAACTATTAATTTTTCATTTATGTTTTCTGACCTCCTTGTCATTAATTTGGCATGAACTTTTCAAGTCATCCTTTTGTCATATCTCTCTGGAAGAAAAAATATAATTTTAAAGTTGGGTTCTTTGCAAAACTTTTAATATAATAATTTAAATATAATGTCGAGGTCTTATTATGTGTATTTTTGCTCATAACATCTGGAAATGTGTCAAACAATAAATTCAGAGATTGAAAAGTATCAGATCTTCATTTTCTCCCCTTGGAAAATCATATTATATGACTTTGTCATGTATTACAATGTGTTTTTCACATATTGCCATATATTTTATATGCATATATATACATGGATAAAATCAATGAAAGGTAAAAATATTTATAAGCCCTATGAAGTAGTAAGATTTGTTTATTTTATATCAACTGAATTGGTTTAGTGAGATAGTCTGTGGCACTTGTCTGCCCATTTGAAATACTCCGTTTATTTCACAGTAATTATTTCATATCCCTTATAATCCTGTCTAAAAATGGTACCAATGATCACTACAAAGCCAAATTTGTATTTTCCCTAAGTCAGAGTCCTTGTTCCATTTCATGAAAAAAAAAAAAAAACCTACTGAGCAGGAAAGGGAGGAAAAGATAATTGAGAAAGGGCAGATTCAATATGCTTTTGAATGACAATCATCCTTATAGTTTTAACTTGTACAAGTGAGCCCATATAAGGGTGCTGGGCTGCTGCTGAGTTGGAGAAAGGAGTAATTCCTGAAAGATAAGTGGGCATATTTATACTGTTATCTTCTTGACTCAAGTGCTATGAGACTTTTAGGAGAAAGGCAATAAATAAATGAATGCCTCATTCCCATAAATACATGGTAATTGTTCCAAGATTGCCCTTAAGTAGCTAAAAGATAGCTAGCAATTAATGCTCCCTAAGGACTACCATATTGCATAAAAGATAATACTGACAAAGATAAAGATGAAGCATAGGTTTATGCAGTCGTGTTAGTAGAGTATCCTGGGGTTCTGAGAAATAAACTCAGACTCTCAGTTGAAAGTGATGCAAAATTATAGATCAAAATCTTCATCAGATCCTTTTATAAATTCTTAATAGGCATATTTTTTATCTTATGTATACATTTTATCTCCAAGAGATACATATTACAAAGTTCTTGGGAACACTTTGCTCTTTCATATTCAAAGCATATAACTACTTTTATTTTAAACTTGGAAGTTAAATGATTAAAAGCTGCATTATATAAAAAGTGTGTGTGATAAAAGCTGAACCTATTTATTTGATACACATCACAATTTCATTAACCTGTTAAGATAAAACTGATATAAACAGAGATTAATCAAGCTAAACCATATGCTTAGCACATACTTTTTGTCCAAGAAGCAAATAGAAGCGATTAGTTAGAGAACAGACTTGTCGCCATTAGTAGCATGCATAGTAGCAATTTGTAACTGGTAAGGTATACACCAGTGTCATTAGGTACTTAACCAAAAGAGAAAGTGCTACACTCCTATAAAAAGATAAGAATAGTGGTTAAATGATGAAGAAATACAGTGCAGTAACCACACTCCAGAAGCCTGGGCCTAGCAGTTTGAATCATGATGATGGAAGGAACAAGAGAGAAATAATGAAGTGCCTATCTCCTGGCTTAGAGGCTAATTAAATTTAGATATACCAACTATATCTCAGATAAATCATAGATCTAGTAAGGAGTAATAGAAACCAATCAGGATAGCAAATGAATTCCCGAACATAACTTCATTTCATTGTAGGACTTTGTAAAGACATTCTGTGGGCACAGTACAGGAACTGTAACAAGAAAGTGCTAGAATGCCCAAACCCTCTTTAAATATGGCGGAGTACTATGGGTTCCTCTCAAACAGTTTCAGTGGGTCTACACAGGTTCTAAGAGAGTAGATTCAAGTCAGTCAAGTACATTGTACAATAGCTGCACAAGAACTGCCCATCTGGTTCCAGAATTGCATTCTACTTGTCAAGTAATACATTGCCCAAGATTTCTGACTTTTACTGTTGCCACCAATATGATCTCTGCCTCTTCACCTGGTGTGTATCCAGCTGCCAGTTATAGGATCTTAGCCAATCCTCCACATCTTTAGGCCTTAGGGTTGTTTTTTTTTTTTTTAATCTGCACTAAAGATTGAAAAGGGGAGATTGGATTAGAAAACAGTAAAGGTCACATTAGGCCTAATATTTTGTGTTCCATTTCTTCGCCAAAGGAAGAGGGTCACAGATGTTGGTGAGGAAAATTTGTGCCAGTGATAACTTATCACCCTACTTCTACTTTTTAAAAATAACTTCAGGTTTGTATTAGTAATCCAAAGAAGATAGATTCTAGGAGAAATAAAAAGTCCCTTTAATAAAGCTCTATCTTAACAATCAATGAAGAGAAAGTATAGGTAAAATTTTCCTGTGAAACAAAATCAGGGTTTGGATATTTGGAATATACATTGCAGGGGTAAATATTCTGCAAAACTGAGTCAAATAAAATAAATTAGATGGTTGTTCCCCCTGCCTTCCCACTTTCTTCTGGAGTTCAGCCACTCTGCTAGCTAAGACAGGCTGAGAGGTTTGTTTTGCTTTGTTTTCCAAGAAACACCTGAGCACCACCAGGTGTTAGACATTATTGCCAATTAAAACCTAGAGCTACAGAAAAGAAGCACTCCGTGCTCCTGAGAAGCACACTTTTTGGTGTCCGTCCACTGGGAGCAGCAGACAAGCAGGCCAGTATTTCCCAGTGTGATGTGTGGCATGTGTTGTTCTGGATACAGTTATTATTAATTTATCCATTCATTTATTCCATGAATATTTACTTACTGGGTGTCTACTCTTGTAGTCAATGGTAATATGGTATTGAAAAAGAGCTTCTGTCTACCTACTGGAGGAAACCAAAAGAAATTAAATGCACGAATATAATTTTAGGTAAACAGAAAAAAAAAAAAAAAAACCTGAGTGNATTTTAGGAAAAAAAAAAAAAAAAAAAAAAAACCTGAGTGAAATGAAAGATCAAGTCATGCCAAGATTTGGTAGGAGAGTATTCCAGGCAGAGAAAACAGAAAACCTTGTGGTTAAAAAAGAAGTTGTCATCTTGCAGGCATCCAGAACATCAGGAGCAAAATAATAAATGTACAGATTACATAGTCAAAGAAAAAACTATAGGCAGGCAAAACAGTGAAGAGACAAGTGTAGTAATCCAAGTGAAAACTAATGGGAAACTAGATTAGATAAGATAAGAAGGGAATAGAATCAAGAGCTATTTCCAAGGTTAAATTAGGAGACTTTAGTGACTGATGTCAAATGTCTTACAAGTTTCTGGTTTAACATCAGAGAGGAAATTCTGGAGAAATGCAGAGTTGGAGAGAAAATATGAATTCTAACTTGAGTAAGTTGTGTTTGAGGTGCCTGGGACGCCTAAATCCTTGAGGCCTCTGGAACCTGGCTGGATGTCTAGACTGCAGGTGCAAATTAAAGAGTACTCACCAGATGGGTGCCAATTGGTAGTGAAGCTACTGGTAGGGTGAGCTTACCCGGAAGGTTGAGGAGAACTATCCTTAATAGCAAACTGAAGATGAAAAGCTTCCAAAAGAGACAGAAGAAACAACCTAGAACAGGTTCCGAAGAATGGGGGAGAGGTCAATAGACTAAAAGGAACTGGGAAGCCATGTAAGACAGGGATTGAGAATCATCTGTTGGGTGAGGCAATCAGGAGGGCACTGCCCCTTACAGCTTATATGAAAATGGTCAGATTGCAGTGGACTCTGAGGTACGTGCACACTGCAGTCAGACTGATAGGTTAAAATGCAAATTCAATTGTGTTGATTTCTTACTTATATTCCAGATTCTTACCATTCTATGTTATTTATTTGTTCAAGTAATATTTACTATGTACCTAACTACCTGTGTGCCATGCACTTTAATAAGCATTAAGCATTTGGCAGTGAAAAAGAAAGCCAGAATACCTGTCCTCCTGGGTCAGGTCCATACATCTACTTCCTCTGGTTTCATTCTTCACCAGTCTCTTGAATTGTAGATGACATTCATGCTGAATGACAAAAGCATGTTAAAAGTTACTCTTATTTCTCCCATGTATCTCTTCCTCTTCCAAATCCCTGAGGAGCTGGATGCAGATGTACCAAGCTGAACCTAATGAGTACGTAGATAACTATGATATGAAAAAAGGATGTTGGTACCTGGAAGGCCCAGATGCCTCTGGAGTTAC